>NC_056727.1:350744358-350894358 GCF_019279795.1 Protopterus annectens
CTGTATGCCTAAATGTGTTACTCATGATCATACAGTAGACAAATAATGATTGCAAATCCTGTACCATAAGAAGTAGCTCAGTAATAACTTATAGCCTTAGCCGTCCACATCAACTACCAGACTTTTAATGATTTTTTAGGATGATTGAATAGATGACATTACACCATACCTCTCAACCTGGAAACATCAAAAATCTGGACTAGGCCCTTGAAAAATAGGTACAAATCTGTATGCTGATTAACATCTAATTTGCATACATAATTACTTAACCCCACCCTCTCCAATGGAATTGTGGGATACCAACTTTCAAATGCAAACTGAAGAACAGACAACCAAAAATATAGCACCAGAGTCCCCCTGCAGCCATTCCAATTTCCCATTACCTGGTTATTTCTCCCCATTTACCATAAACACTAATATGTGCATACTGCTTTACTTCTACAATGATTATTTGGATTTTATTTTTACATTTAAAGCACAACAATGCAGAAACACTAATAGACATCTGGTAAGCAAAGCAATACTGTCTCCCAATGAAAATAGACTTGGCATTAAAACTTCTCCACCCTTGAAACTCACATTCATTAAAATAGCATTGAAACCCATTTATGTGATCGAAGTTTCAGAACTTCGAATTTCATATGGCCGAAACCATATGATTGAAGTTTTAAAACTTTGAACACTTAAACAGAGATTTACATACAGCCCAGAATGGGAATATTCCCTTTTCCTTGCTGTAGTCTGATCACGGATTTGGTATATTTTAATAATGGGGGGTATGAGGGTTGCAGGGGGGCTTGTCCCCTTGAATAGATGTGTATTAATTTGTTTTTGTTTTGTTTTTTTGGGGTTTTTTGAATGTTCGAAGTTTTAATGTGTGTGTGTCTGTGTGTGTGTGTGTGTGTGTGTGTGTGTGTGTGTGTGTGTGTGTGTGTGTGTGTGTGTGTGTGTGTGTGTGTGTGTGTGTGTGTGTGTGTGTGTGTGTGTGTGTGTGTGTGTAGTTAGATACATACATATATATATATATATATATATATATATATATATATATATATATATATATATATATATACATACATGGGTCCCTATCAAATGATAGAAAGCTCATTTGATAGAAACTCATTTCACTGACACCATAAGATAGAAAGCTCAAAACACTGAAAACTCATTTGACTGAAACACAAAACACTGAAAATGCTATATGCCCATTTCCCCACGGTAGTGCAATCCTGGAGTTAGTATATATAGTTAGGGGGGTGTGGGGGTGTAGCCCCCCACATAATTTATGTAAATATTGTTTTCTCCAAACAGTTATTCATTGTACTTATAAGTATCCATGTGTAGGGTTTAAAATGCATGAAGTATGTGGGGGCTACATCCCCCACACCTAACTCCAGGATCACATTACCGTGGGGAACAGGGCATATAGCATTTTCAGTGTTTTGAGTTTCAGTAAAATGAGTTTTCAGTGTTTTGAGCTTTCTATGTTTTGGTTTCAGCCAAATGATTTTCCATCAAATGAGTTTTCTATCATTTGGTAGGGACCTATATATATATATATATATATATATATATATATATATATATATATATATATATATCCTAACATATGTTATTGTTAGGTAGGGTAGGTAGAAGATTAAGAGACTCATAGGTAGCTACCAGGCATGTAGCCCAAATTCTCACTTGCTCCAAAACACTGTATGCCTAAATGTGTTACTCAAGGTCATACAGTAGACAAATAATGATTGCAAATCCTGTACCATAAGAAGTAGCTCAGTAATTGCTCATAGCCTTAGCCTTCCACATCAATTACCAGACTTTTAATGATTTTTTAGGATGATTGAATAGATGACATTACACCATACCTCTCAACCTGGAAATATCAAAAATCTGGATTAGGTCCATGAAAAATAGGTACAAATCTGTATGCTGATTAACATCTAATTTGCATACATAATTCCTTAACCCCACCCGCTCCAATGGAATTGTGGAATACCAACTTTCAAATGCAAACTGAAGATCAGACAACCAAAAATATAGCACCAGAGTCCCCCTGCAGCCATTCCAATTCCCCATTACCCGGCTATTTCACCCCATTTACTATAAACACTAATATGTGCATACTGCTTTACTTCTACAGTGATTATCTGGATTTTATTTTAACATTTTACAGCACAACAATGCACAAACACTAATAGACATCTGGTAAACAAAGCAATACTGTCTCACAATGAAAATAGACATGGCATTAAAACGTCTCTGCCCTTGAAACTCACATTCATTGAAACAGCATTGAAATCCACACAACATCCAAAGAAAGTGCATCTGGCCAGTTGTGGATAAAGATTACCTTTGGGCTGTTTTCAGATCATTGGCCCCTTGCACACAAAACAAGAAACATACATGTGTTCTTTTCTTTGATACACCTTCCTGACTTTATTAAATTATATTCCTTGTATATTACAGCACACTTGTTAGAGCGCATTTTAAATTTATTGTTTGAGCATTTTTCCAGTAGGCTGTACTGTACCAAGAAACAACATGCATGAACCAATAATGACAAAACTACCAAATTCAGAACATTTTCATTATAAATATCTACTTCCACACCCACACTATAAATAGAATGACAACTGTGTAAGCCATAGGCATCTTGCACAGCTTCACGCACTTATTTTCAATTTAATTTTTTTTTTTGAGGGGGGGGACAAAAGGTTAAAAACCAGGGACACGTTTTAAACATTGCTTGTATAGTTTTGGAAAGTTGCTAGAATAAAATGTTATGCTACCACCATGCATTTCATTGGCAATGTTTGAACCCAGGACTCTATGCACTACAGTCAGAGCAACATACCTCTATGCCAAATCAGCAGCTTCTTAAAAAACAGGAAAACTGAAACTTAATGGCTATCATTTAGTGAATTCATTTCTCACTTCTCACCATAGCTCTCAACCTCTTAGCACAAAAAAACCTGGACAAAGCCGATAAGGGGGGAATACAAACTCAGTTCTCACTTCTCACCATAGCTCACAACTCTTAGCACAAAAAAAACTGGACAAAACTCACAAGTGGTGTGGCTAGGGACTTACCAGGGACATATTTTAAACATTGCTAGTATAATTTTGCAAAGTTGCTAGAATAAAATGTTGTGTTACCACCATGCATTTCACTAGTAAGTCTTGAATCCAGGGCCATATGCACTACAGTCAGGGCAGCATACCACTATGCCATATCGGTAGCTTCCTGAAAGATAGGAAGACTGAAACTTAATGGCTATCATTTAGTGAATTAATTTCTCACTTCTCACCACAGCTCTCAACATCTTAGCACAAAAATACTGGACAAACAAAGCCAATAATGGGGGAATACAAATTCAGTTCTCACTTCTCACCATAGCTCTCAACTCTTAGAACAAAAAACCTGGACAAAGCTCACAAGTGGTGGTGGCTAAGGACTTTAGGCTCTTTTTACCCTATACCCAAGGTACAGGGTTTGAACCCAAGTACCTCTAGGCACCAAGTGTATTAATTTCACACACACACACACACACACACACACACACACACACACACACACACACACACACACACACACACATGAGTGGAATAGTACCTCTTTCCTTTGCATGGAGACAAACAAAAGTCTCTCTCTCTACATGATCATGTCTGTTATGATCGTACTGGAAAAAAGTACCTCCCTTGGCCAGGGGGCTGGGGGTGGACATTGATGTCTTTTGAATGGAATGGCATATGAATCTTTAAACTAACTGGGTTCTGCAAAATGTCTTCAAATATGTTTTAACTCCTCTGACTGTCTTCTACATGTTCTTTCTGATTTAACAGAAAATTTAAAATTCTTTCTTTCTAAGAGAACCCTCTGACAAGAGAGGAAAATAATGTAATACAAGTGAATGGAAGGGTGGATGGAAGGGCTTACCTATTTCTATTGAAATGAATGAGTAATTCAGAAATGGTGTTTTTGAAGTAGATGGCGAGTCCTCAAAAAAAATGCAAAACAAAAAACTGCTGTGTTTTAATATGACCACCTTCTCCTAGAGAAGTGAATCCATAGCCTCCACCATAAGTTCTAGCTCTCACTATTTTACCTAAGACGGAGCACTGATAAAAAACCTACTGTAAAAAAAAAAATTGGATTGTCCCTACTCAGGATTCCATCGGAATCTGTACAGTATTCAAATAAGTAAACAAATTCTTTTTAGTCTTTCCTTTGCTGTCTAACTCACAAATCAAGGAATGTGCATGAAGAACGAAAAAAAAAAAATATATATATATATATAGATATATATATATATATATATATATATATATATATATATATATATCTCCGTAGTGATGAAATGTATTTAAATTTTGCTATACTTTTTTAGGAAAAGCTTGATCTTTAAGCCAGTCACACCTTCCAGTCATAACACTGATAAACAATTTAAAAGAAAACTATTCAGCATGTTAAGCAGCTTTGTAAATGCAGTAACAGATTAGATTTAATATTTAATAAAATGTTTGATAACTTAAGCATCCAAGAATCATCATCATTTGAAAAAGTCTTTTCCAACATAAAAGACAGTTGTTCTATAACACTTGTCTTATAAATAATAATATGCATGAGCATATGCATATATACATACATAAACATACACACACACACACACACACACACACACACACACACACACACACACACACACACACACACACACACTTCGTTTCCTTACTTGGAGTCTTCTTCATTCCACAGAGTTAGTTTCCTGTGACTTGGAGTCCGTTCCCGCACCCACCCTTCTGAAAGTTAGTTTCCTTAGAGTTAGGAGTTAGTCTGATAATGTGCTGTAATCATTTGTTGCCATTGCATTAGTTTCCTTAGAGTTAAAAGTTAGTTTCCTTAGAGTTAGTCTGATAATGTGTTCTAACAGTAACTGTTTGTTGCCATTCTCACTCGCATTTGAGCAGCCAGGCCAGCCGGAAATGCGTGAGCTCTTTCAGCTCAATTCCGACAGGCTGGTAGCCCTGATGGAGCTGATGCCATCATGCACTTGATGACATCAGCTCTAACAGTGCGAGAATTAAAAAGCCAAAAGAAAAAATCAGATATTAAGGGGTGCCACTCAGGAATCATGGCACCCCTTCATTTGAACAACAAAACTCAGTAAAAAATGAGTAATTCAGCGCGGTTGGGAGGTATGCATGACACATAGCTTTGTCCTTAACTGTACAGTACCAGATACTACACACATCTCACAGTTCTGACTTTTCATTTCTAGCTATCTACTTTCATTTTTTTTTCTTGATGATTTTCTGAATTTTCACTTTATTTGCACTTTGCAGTTCTGGCTACATTCTTTTCAGTTTGAAGACCACCAGAATGTATTACTTTTTGAAAGGAGCAAGTGTAGAAAAATGGGTGTAATAAAAGAAAGCATACTGTTACTGGTTGTGGTGTCCTTCCTCTGGGCCAGTGATCAAGGAGCCTCAATCCTCACTTTAAGAACACACAGGGAATTATACTTGGTTGAGAGATCTGCACCAAGTACAATTACCCTTAAGAATACACAGGGAATGCACACTCTAGTCCTGGGGTTGGGCTTAGTCACCAGACCCCAAATAACACTCCCCACTGACACAACTATAAAGTTGAGTCCTTAGCCGGGTGTTCAAGCCAAGTCCTCCACCACCATCTCTCTGAGACCAGTGCTCCCATTGTCCCTGTTCAAAGTAAGTTTGAATATTAGCTAAAACATTGTCTTCCCCCATAGTGCCTTTTTTAGGCAATGCCAAACTGAAAGTATTTCCAATATAGCAAATCAAAACCAAGAAAATCCAAATGCATTACTGCTCAATGCTAGGAGTCTAAACAAAAAACTCCACTCCCTGGAAGCTCTAATTACCCTAGAGAATGTTGATATCTGTGTGGTCTCTGAAACATGGTTTAAAGCCGCTGACAGCACACCACCAGTGCAGGGTTATAATGCCTTCCACCCATTTAGACCAGCTACTTACATCACAGGCAGGAACTAAAGATAGAGGTGCCCCTATTTACATAAAAAATAAATATACTTCAAGTTTGGTCAAACAGGACGATGCACTTGAGTTGCTCTATGTTCACATCACCATAATGAAATCCAATACCACTTCCTTGTAAGCTATATGTCCCCCTCTATAACCCAGGAAACCCATACCATGTATTTAAACTTTTTAGAAACACTAACCATCCAACCCAGTACCATATTCATGAGTGACTTTAATTACCACACTATTAACTGGGAATCCTATACAACATCAGTTGTACATGCACAGAGATTCCTGGATTTTATCAACACAAACTCCTTGGACCAGATAGTCAATACACCAACCAGGGGTGCAAACGTACTGGATCTGGTCCTCATTAATATGGAAGAGTGCTGCATGCCCCCTACTGTAATGCTTTCCCTGCTAAAGTCAGACCACAAAATAGTCTCCTTTGAAGTAAAAATAAAAGCTGGACCCCCAGCTAAACCAGGAATATTCAGGAACTATTCTAAGGCTAACTTCCTGCTATTAAGTGGGAACCTGGCAAAATTTCAAGCCCCTTTAACCCCTGAGAACACTTCTACATACACAGAATTGTTCACAGAAACCCTGTAAATGCAGGTTAATAGCTGCATAGAGGCAGTTGTACCCACTAGAAAGAAGTACAGAACTAATTCAAAAAACAAGCCACTCTGGTGGAATCATAAAATCAATCGGATGTATAACAGAAGGAAGAAATCATGGCAAAAATTAGGAGATGCAGCACCCATCAGGATAAAAGCGCTCTCATCAAACTAAACAAACAACTCAGAGGACAAATAAAGTCTGCCAAAGCCAAATTTGAGGTAAGTTTGGCCTCCCAGTCCAAGGACAACCACAAAGCATTCTTTAGCTATGTCCACAACCTCAAAGGCAATACATAATTGTGTGCAGAACTCATTGTAAATGGATCCACCTATACTGACCCAAAAGATATAGCAAACCTCCTGTCTGATAAATTCAGCTCCAGCTTTACTCCTCTCTCCTCCTCAACCTTCCTTGAGGAAATATCATCAAATATAACTCCCACTACTATCACTAGGGAGCAGGTTCTTAATTCTCCCTCTAAGACCAGGATCAGGCATCAATGGGCCCAGACAATATTCCAGGATGCCTTCTAAATAGCATGGACCATGACCTATTAGGGCCTCTGGAATTTCTATTTAACTGTATCCTCCAAATAGGCTTCATGCCTCATGAATGAAAAAAGGCAACAGTCATCCCTCTGCACAAAGGTGGACCATCTACAGACCTTGGAAAATAGAGACCCATAAGTCTCACTAGACTTATATGTAAAGCCATGGAAAGAATTATCATGGAGATGATCAACAGAGATATAGTAAACCGCCAGACACTGGACCCAACCCAGTTTGGTTTCGTCAAGGGCAAATCATGCTTACTCAACCTGCTGAACTTCTTTGAGAAGGTCACCATAGGTTCATAGGTTCATAGGTATGTACTAGGCTAATGGCCCTGGAGCTTTTACAAGCCTAGCCCATAGGATTACCCGACCTTAGGTCCTAGTGCCTCTGTTGAGTAGAGCCACTGGAGTGATCCCTGTGGTGAATTTTCTATTTCCATCCACTCATTAAGATTTCTCTTGAAGAGGGCCAGTGAGGTGCTCTGTTTGACATATATGGGAAGACTATTCCATAGCATGGGCAGTCTCTGGGTTATGAACCTGTCCCTCCAGCATGTTCTGTTGATTGTGGTAATGAGGTTGAAGTCTCTGAAGCATGTGGTGTGGAGGGATTGGGATTTCTTTACATGTAGCATTCATAATAGAGCTGGGTCAGACATGGCTTTGTAGGTCAAGCAGAGATCGCCTCTAAGTAGGTGATATGAGACAGAGAATAGTTGGAGTTTTTTGAGTCTGTCCATATAAGGACAAGTGTTTAAGGCCTATGATCCTCTTTGTGAGGTACTTTTGCAGCCTCTCTAGTTGTTGCAGATGTCTAGAGAGGTAAATGCCAAATGGGGCATTGTACTCAATGACTGGCCTAATGAGGATTTCTTCCTGGATGCAAAACCCTTAGTAATAAGATGTGCCACATAGAAGGACTTTCTGACAACAGTAACAATGTGATGCTCAAAAGAGAGGTTGCTGTCAACCTGTGTTCCCAGATCTCTTATAACGCCTTCTGTGTTCGGTGGACTACCGTTGATGTGGTAATTCAAGGGAACCAGGTTTTTCCCAAGTGGGATGATGACACATTTTTGGCATTGAGCTTAAGGCCATGGTTCTGACACCAGTCATTGGTCTCAGTGAAGCTTTTCTGTAGGATGTCAGCATCACTTGGGAAGTTAATAATAGCTTCCAACTTGCAATCGTCTGTGAACTTTGTCAGCTAGAGTCCCTTTGTGTTGGCATGCATTTCAGAGAAGTAGATACCAAACAGGAGAGGACCCAGGACCAAACCCTGTGGGACTCCACTCGTGACTAGTCGGCAGTCTGACTTGGAGTCAGCTACTTTCACACTTTGGGTTCTATCTGTGAGCCAATTTGTAACCCACCTAGTGACATAGGGGTTGATGCCCAGCTTAGTGAGTTTTTCTATGATTCCTGAGTGGGGAATGGTATCAAAGGCATTGGCCAGATCAAAGTAGGCTGTATGAACCACCTTGCCTTCATCCACAGCTCTGGTAACTGACTCAAAGAAGTCAACCAAGTTGAGCAGGCATGATCTGCCCTTCACAAAACCAAACTGTGTAGGATCCAGAGTTTGGAGATTCCCTATATCCTTGTTTATTAAGTCCATGATGATGCATTCTATAGCCTTGCATATCAGACTTGTCAGGTTAATGGGGCGATAGTTCCCAGGGTCTGTAGTCACTCCTCCTTTGTGGAGAGGTATGACTGTAGCAGTGCACCATTTGGTAGGGACAAAGCCTGAGGTGAGGCTGTGACTGAACAGGGTGCACAGGTGAGGTGCCAGTTCACTCTTTAGTTGATGTAGAACACAACCAGGAATATTGTTAGGTCCCATAGAAGCTGTATTCTTGGCCTTGGACAGTGCTGTTTTAACCTGTGCAGCAGTAATACTGGGTGCCTGGCACTCTACTAATATTGTGATTTGTCCTTTGGGGGGGGGTAGTAAAGTTGGTACTGAATCTGTCAGCCAGTATATTGGCAATATCTGTTTGCTTGATATAAGATGTACCATTGTGCAGTAGCTCAAATCTGGGTATTGCCGTGGAGATTCTTTACATAACTATAGAAGGCCTTGCAGTTGTCTTTATTATCTGCTGCAATTTTGTTTTCCTAGCTAGCTTTATAGGATTTGATGAAGGATTTCAACCTTTTGTTGAGACTGATAAGGGAGTTTTTCCAGTCTTGGATAGGATGCATGATTTGGTGGTCATGCAACTATTCTCCATTTGCATGGGTGCCGTGATGTTAGCCACCTCTGTTTTTAGGAGCCCAAAGTTAGCTTTGGAGAAGTTTTTCATGGTGGTTACCTTTCTGGGTGGGTGAGAGTGATGTTGAATTCCAAGGTGATTAGTCTGTGGTAGGATCTAACCAGGGAGGAGTTGACTATTGGTGTAGAGCAACAGTCACCCATGTTAGTAATGACCAGGACAAGGATATTGCTACCTCTAGTGGGGTTAAGAACGAGCTGGTCCAGGGCATTGGAATTAATGAATTCTAGGAAGCGTTGGGCAGGTGTATTGGTACATGAGTAATTTTCCCAGTTAATGGAGGGGTAGTTGAAGTCGCCCAGCATAAGAGTGTTATGTTGGACCCTACTATTTTCCAGGGTGCTTAGGGATGTGGAGTGTGAGTCTTGGGACATGGTTGGGGAGCTGTAGCAGGCTATGACCTGAATCACTGTCTACCCCAATGTTAGCTGCACCTGAAGTATCTCATATGCTTTATGTTGGGCTACCAAAGCAATGGATGAGGGCAAAATCTTTCACACTGCCTACCTTGACCTGGCCAAGGCATTTGACATAATACCCCACTCAGACCTTGTAGACAAACTCAGGATGTAAATAAGTACAAACCCATATGTCACCCAGTGGATAGCCAACTGACTCACAGACAGGACCCAGGAAGTTAGAATTGGGGAGTCCACCTTTACAAAGAGGCCAGTCACAAGTGGAGTCCCTCAGGGATCAGTCCTTGGACTGCTCCTTTTTGGCATTTACTTCTCAGAAGTCAAGGCCAATATCAGTGGTCTCTGGCTGACTAAATTTGCAGATGATTGCAAATTAGGAGTTGTCATTGAATCACATACTGACACAAATGTTCTCCAGGAGGGGCTAACACAAACAACTGGTGTCAGAGGCATGGACTAAAACTGAATGCCAAGAAATACATAATAGTATCCTTTGGGAAGTCATCCATCCCTGGTAACTATCATATTGACAACACACCCCTTAGAGTTGACCCAGTAGTCAGGGACATAGGGACACACATAGATAGCAATATAGCCTTTGATCATCACGTGTGTACAGTGGTGTGGAAATCATTCTATGTTGCACAACTTATAAACCAAGTTATGACATCCAAGTCCAAGGAAGTCATTGTTCCACTGTATTTGGCATTCACCAGACCTATCATTGAGTACAATGTCCCCGTTGTTATGTACCTAACCAGGCCTATCCAACAACTGGAATGTCCACAGAGGTTCCTCACTAAAAAAATACAGGGCGTATCCCAGAGACTACCTCATCGATGGAACAGGCTCCCCATCCATGTGAAACGGAGTTCCTCCCTAACCCAATTCAACTGCAACTTGGACAATTGGATAGGAAACAGGAAATTCATCCCTGGTTTGGCACCTATGACATTGCATCTGGTTACCTGACTCTGTGGTTCCCACACTACCCCCTCACTAGCAACTGAGCCAGAATTTGGCACTGATGTGTTACGATGAACACTGAACTTTACTAAGACTTAATACAGCATTTGGTAGCTATAAAACAATTCCATTCCTTCCACCCTTCCTGCAAAAAGGCTTTTCATAGACACTGCATATCTGGCTTAATTCAGACCTGTGAGATAAAATCTTTGTGGCCTAAACCAAGTCATTTAATTACAGACTATTTTTCTTAAGGTTAGCCGGACTGAGCTTAACCCCTTCCCTTCCAGTATCCTCTTTTAATTTATAAACATTTAATTAGTTACTACAATGCAGTCTGACATACATATATATTTCGTTTCTGTCCAGCTGGACCCACTGTTGATACATTTTTAACAAAATCAACTTTACAAATACATTTTTAACACAAGCATCTGTCAAATCAATAAAACAATAAAACACTGTGCCAAAGGGAAAAAATGGCTCAAAATTTAAGGTTAAGTGCTTTTGTCAGGTTTAATGCCAAACTTCATCAGAAAAAGATTGTGGTACAATCCATCTTTTTTTTTTAAACAAACAGAGAACCAGTCACAACCAATCCAGAATGAGCACTGAACAGGATTTATTTGAACATGAGATTAGTTTTATTAGAAAAGTATTCCTTGAAATGTGTTACCCACAAGAACCAATCAATCAGTTAGGGCAGGAGGTGATGAACAAATGTATAAGTGATTATAGCCCTGTCTTGGGGATAAAAGAAACAGAAGATTTAAAAAGAGAATCAAATGGTACATATGATTTGGCATTTGCATATAAATATAGTAGAGACTCTGAGGAATTGGAAAATATTATAAGAAAATATTGGGATGTTCTAAAGTTGAACCCTGAAGTGCATAAAGTGGTAGCAGATGTCCCAGTTTTTGTTAGGAAAAGGGGTAGGAATTTGAAAGAAATTCTGAAAAAGGGTAATAATAATAAAAATTGGGTACTTATAGATGCAATTACTGTAACCAGTGTCTACACATGGACAATATTAGTGAGTGGCATCTGGAGGCTAAGAACATTGTTATCAAATTGAATGGTTATTTTAATTGTGGTGGTAAAGGGGTAGTTTATCTAGTAGAGTGTACCTCCTATATGAGTTTTTATATTGGGAAAACTGAAAAGACCTTCAGGAAGAGAGTGTATGAACATTTTTATGATCTGAAGCATGGTAAAGATTCAAATGCACTGTTTAAGCATTCAAAAGAATATCCCAATAGCAAGTTTATTTTTCTTGTGATAGAACAACTTGCACAAAATCCTAGGGGTGGCCACTGAGAGGATCTGTTGGAATATCACGAGCTGTTTTTCCAAATTAAATTGGTTGCAGACAGAGCCCTGGGGCTGAATGACAACATCAGTATATCTAGTGTACTGAAATTGAGGGCTACAAAATTATTAACTATCCCTGTGTTTTATAGAAGTTTTAATGTGTTATAAAGTCTTAGATGGAATTTTGTTTAAAATAAATTATGCTTTAAATATTTTTAATTTTATTAAAAAATGTTTTTAGGTAGTTTGTATTATGATAATTGAGTCAGTCAACTGGTTTGTGACGTGTTTACATGTGATCTGTACAAATCAGTTTGATATTCGAATGGCATATAATTATTTACAAAACTCCAGCTAGCTAGGCAGGCATATGTTACACATACACTGCCCTAATCCCCTTAGCACAGCTGGTACTACCTCTCATCATCACATTGGTAATCTAACTTTATTGGTTAGAGATCATGGTTAGGATTTATTTATTTTGTCATGTGTTCTTTATTAGTGGTTTGGGTTTTAAATGATGACCTTTCTTGATTAGTGTGTGTTTTGATCTTAAGGAATATTTTTTAAGGATGTTTTGCACTCTATGCAACACAGCTTTGGTGACTAAATAGGGATAGTAATATTGTTTTTTTTTTATTTGGTTATATCAGATTACTGACTTACAGCTAATATTGACCAATCTATGTTGTCCTAAAATCTTAAAAATACTTTTTGCAAATTCATTAACAAGTATTTTGAAATAGGCATAACATTAAAGCCCGTATGTTAAAATTTACTTACACAAACAAACAGGTCAGGTGTTATAGACTAATATGCACCAAAACAAGCATATATAAGAAAAGTTTTTTCCACAGGTCATCAAGTTCATAAATGGTTAATTCATCTTATTAGGCTGGGTATTATTTTTCCCAAGCCTCCGAGGGTTCTGCAGTATTGCATACATATTGTTAATACTTGTTTATTTCAAAGTTTATTTCAGTATTTCTTGCACTGAGTTGCACTTTGCACTTTGTATATATACATATATGTATATTTACATTTTTTGTCTTGTTGTTAATAGTTGAATGTATGTCATTTATATAATTCAAACTTGGAAATTCATTGAAATCGGAGTACAATTCCATGTATGTGCACATACTTGGCCAATAAATGTGATTCTGATTCTGACTCTGATTCTGATGTGCTATGATACTTATCTTATTGATTTCATCTATTACTAGGCCAATTTTATGCAATTCATCTTTTTACTTCAAATTTTAAGCTATAAATTTATAAAGTGTTAGTCTATAGCATTCTCTAATCTGTTCACATGTGAACATCATCTGTATAGCGAGTTTAAAGTATTCCTCATATTTCAGATCATTCTTATCTGATATTGTAAAACTAAGTATCCCTTCCCTGTTCATAACTTTCATTAGCATTCATATTAGGCTTTGCCTAGTCTATACAATTACTATTTCATATATTCTTTCTTTAAACGCCTTTATTAATTTATCATTTAAGACATAGGTAACCATATATTAACAGCAAAAAGCAAACAATTTTAGCATTATATCCATTTACATACGTTATAAATCACATATACTTCCTTTCTTTGTAATTATCATCAGTCCAACATTACGTAAATTGTTGAATTCTTGTCTTCCCTTAAACTTCACTTCTCCTCCTGAACATTATTCGGAATGTATTGTTCCCACAGGTTCCATTTATTTTTGTGGAATTTACTCCTTCCAATTTCTAAAGTGCCTTCTTTCAGTTCATCTCTTTTATAATATTCAATACTTCAAATGCAATTGGTTTATAAATTGATTTCTATTTTCTAGTGTGATGCCCCACCACTGGCCCGGTAATCAAGGAGCCTCAGTCCTTACCACTAGCACCAGTGGGAATGTACATTGGGAGGATGACAAGTACACACATAGTAAAGTGCAATTTCCCTTATGAGCACACAGAGACCACAGTCAATCTGGGGCTGTGCCCCCTTCTGCTCAGACTATAAGGTAGTTTTTACTGCCACTAGCCACATCCTTATCAGTTACTTTAAGGCCCTTAACAAAGAGTGTCCAATTTTACTGTGTAATGTTACTATTAATCCAAATGGTAGTTTGACCAAGAGCAAGGCTATTAGGAGTGGCCCACGGTGTCACCAAATAAATATGCAAGTACTCTCAGAACTTAAATATGTCTCACAAATATCAGCCACAATGAAAGGTTTAAATATATTTAATAATAAATAATAAAAGAACAAGAAAATACTCATTAAATAATCACAGTTATATCAGAGTTCAAAATTACAGGAATTATTTAAACCAACATTGCAGGACAGTCTCAAATAAATACAGAAAACATCTAAGCTATACTTCACTATATTCCTGACTGAATCTAAGATAATTATACTGTTTCATAGACTTACTTACAGAGCAAGTCAAGCAGATGTGGTGAGTGGATGTTCTTGTCAGGTCAAAGACAAAATACAAAATGCTCAGTCTCTCTCTCAGAGAGACTGTAAATTAATATCCCAAATACTACTAATGGGATAGCTTGCAGCATGACATCACTTCTTGTCATCTGACTATCTCAGGTAAAAAACCCCATTGCAGCTGGTAGCATTTAGCATCTACCTGTGAAAATACATAGGCCTCAGATCTTTCGGCAAATGGTGAAAGTAGTAAAATAATTTACATTCCTCCACATTTAAAGACAATACAAAAAACTAGATCTAGTCATTATGTCTCCTGTTGCACTGAAACTGAAAGATAACACCTCTTTTGTTTATTGCCCAGCCATAAAGTAATTCAACCTCAACCATTCTTCTGAAGTTCTGTAAGTTAATCTCCTGTGTTTCAGTCTCCCATGTTAAAATGCATACATCTAAACAGTTACAATAGTGTGCATACATTTCTGCTCAGTACTTAACAAAATATCTCTTCAGCACATCTGCACAATATGACATACAGTTCTAATACATCTGTAACACAAGTGTATGAATCATGTTGACATTCACAAATGACACATGACCATTTCTAAAATTCCAGATAGCTGGGCCGGCAGTATCTCCTTTCGGACATCTAGTTTAAAAAAATTTCATAGGTTCATAGGTTGGTACTAGGCTATTGGCCCTAGGGCCTATACAAGCCTAGCCATAACCAGGGGTGGCCCATGCTATTGAACTGTAGCCCCCTCAACTTTAAAATAAAAAAGAAATAAATAGAAAAAAAAATTTTAAAATTCGTGGACTTCGCGCATGCGCACTAGTCCGGACTGCTGCTGAGACACTCTGGAGCTCCCACAAGTCTATGCAGTTTTAAACTGCATAGACTGTCCTGGGAACTCGCTGGGGAAACGCATCAGGGTCGGACTGCAATGCTGGCAGTCAGGGATGTAGGATCTTGCGACGGGCTGGGGAAATGTGTCAGGGTCGGACTGCAACGTCGGCAGTCAGGGATGTAGGATCTCGCGATGGGCAGGGTCTGGCTGCAGTCTCGTCAGGGGAAGATCTCGCAACAGGCAGGGTCAGATTTGCACGTGATTGCATGTGCGGTGGTGGTCATTTACATGTACTTTGGAGTTATGGACTTGGACTTTACAGTGGTGTACTTTGGATTTATGGACTACAGGCAAGAGTGGGTGTGTGTGTGTGTGTGTGTGTGTGTGTGTGTGTGTGTGTGTGTGTGTGTGTGTGTGTGTGAAAATGCCCCAGGTGCAATATACTGGTGGTTAGACTCATGGTGGTGTGGTAGGGAATACCTCAGGCTTGAACATTGTATGCAGGTGTTAAAGACCTGAATTTCCACCCACCACCATTTGTAAAAAAATTGCAGATTTTTGCCTCATATTTGATCTGATCTATTCCTCATAATATCTGTGGTTTGTAAATACTGCAATGCTTGATATTTGATGGTGCAGTGATAGCATTGTTTCCTCCCAGCTGCAGGTTTTTGGGTTTGATTCTTGGCTGGGGTGTCTTCTTTGTGGGGGGGGGGGTCTGTATCTTCTCCCTGTGTTTGTGTGGGTTTGCTTTTGTGTCCTCCCATGTTACAAAGACATGTCTGCATTATTTCTTCCTGGGCCTCAGCTGAAAATTGTTTTTTTTGTTCCAAGTCAGACTGTCCTGATTAACAAATGTTAAACAAAATTGACAGGCATTTGAATTTCAGACTTTAGGTAATTGACAGGCATTTGAATTTCAGACTTTAGGTTTCTGAATGTTTATTTCCTTACATATTTGATGGTGCATCTCCAGTATTGTTACCTCACAGCTATAGGTTTTCTGGTTTGATTCTTGGCTGGGGTGCCTTCTGTGTGGAGTCTGCATCTTATCCCTGTGTTTGTGTGGATTTGCTCGGGTGTCCTGCCATTTTACAAAGATATGTGTCTACAGTATTTCTCCCTGGGCCTCTGCTGAAAATTGTTTTTGTTCCATCAGAAGTAAAATTGACAGGCATTTGAATTTCAGACTTCATATTCTTCAGAAAATACATAGTAAAACAACTTTTTATTCTAGCAATAAATATATAGTAACACAACCTTTTATTATAGCAATTTTTTTAAGTTTATAAGATGACTATTTGAAATTTGTCCTTATTTTTGGGACTGTAATACCCTGTTATTGGCTTTGTCCAGGCTTTTTGTGCTAAGGTTGACAGCTATGGCAAGAACTGAATTCACTGAATATGTTTGCAGGCTGTATTCCCTCATTACTGTGTTTGTCCAGGTGTTTTGTGCTAAGATGTTGACAGCTATGGTGAGAACTGAATTCATTAAATGATAGCCATTTAAGTTTCAGTCTTCCTCTCTTTCACAAAGCAGCTGATTTGGCATAGTGGTATGTTGCTCTTGACTGTTTTGCACAGGGACCATGGCAGTAAAATGTATGGTGGTAACACAGCATTTTATTCTAGCAGCTTTCCAAGATTATACAAGCAATGTTTAATGTGTCCCTGGTTTTTGCCCTTTTGACCCACCCCAATAAATTTGGCTTTTTCCAGACTTCTTGTGCTGCGACGTTGAGATGCAGTTGAGTATTGAGTAGATTTTACAAGGAGCTGAGAGCTGCAGGGGAAGAGAAGTTTAGTGCTGATTATGCTAAGCTAGCTCACATTGTTAATAGCACAACAGGTTGTGTACTTGCTTTTGATGCAGAAGGTTGTTGGTTCTACTCCCATAAGGGGTGAATGCTGCCGTACTGAAAGTTAAGATATTAACTATGAGCCTGTTATCAGTTTGCCATCCATTTCCTATTGCAATATTACTAGCTTATTTTTAATGTAATTTAGGCAATTTATTCCTCAGGGGCATCAGACACTTTATTTTTCGATGAAACCATGAAATATAAAGGTGATTGCTAGCAGCAACCTGTTCATTACAGATTTATTTAATGTGGAATTATTTAGATGACATTTTTACTACTTCAGAGATTGTGCATATTTACTGATAATGGTGGACTGTAGAATTGTGCATATTTACTGATAATAGTGGACTGTAGAAGTTTGAGTAGACTTTTATGATGGAAATGTTCTGAATTGGGCAGTTTTGTTTCATTGTTTACTGGAGAAATGTTCAAAGCAATAGGAAGGTGTATCAAAGAGCTCATGTATGTTTCATATGCAAGGGGCCTATGATTTGAAAACAGCCCAGAATTAATTTTTATCTGCCACGGGTAAATGTATTTTCTTTGAATGTGGGTTTTAATGTTGTTTCAATGAATGTGAGTTTCAAGGGCAGAGAAGTTTTAATGCCAAGTTTGTTTAGCAGATGTCTTAGTGTTTGTGCTGTAAAATGCAAAATAAAACTTTCAAATGAAGTTCAAATCATCATAGAAGTAAATCAGTATGCACATTAGTGTTTATGGTAAATAGAGTGAAATAGCAAAGTAATGGATCATTGGAATGGCTGCAGGGGGAGGCTCCATTCGACCATGGTTTTGTGAGGGGGAAGGGTGGCAAACTTAGGCAGCCCCAGCTGAACTATACCTCCCGACTGTCCAGATTTTCAAAGAATTAATAGATTTTTTGCTTCTTATTTTTGGTTTGTTCCTCATAAAATTTGTGGTTTTCTGGCAAATCATTTAGAAATTAAGTCATTAAATAATGACACACTAGTTTCAGACTTCATAACCTTCAGAAAAATGCATGCTAAAGTAAGACCTGTTCTATCAACTGTCCCAGTTTATACAAGAGCAACTTTTAGTACTGTTTATATGTTCCCCCAATGTATTTGGCCTTGTCCAGATTTATTGCATTAATAGGTTAAGAGGTACATGCAAATAAATTGCTTTATAGAATTAGGCATAGCTAAACCTCTCAACTGTCCCTGATTTTGGCTCAAAATGTTGCTCTTCCCCCTAATGATCCCTCCACAAAATAGCAATTTTGGAAGAAAACATGGAGGGTTTATAATTAAGAAATAACTGTAATAATCAGATTACTTTTATTTCAGAAATGCATGTAGATTATTTTATTTTGTCAGCTGCTCAAGTTAGCAGTACTAATATTAAAGTATCACTTCTTTGACAGGTTCCCAGCTGTATTGTGTTGCTATTTTATATTTTTACATCACATTTTTGGTCCATTTTTCATAAAATTGTGTTTTCTTTTGGCAAATTAGTGACAAATAATTAAAGACTGAAGTTAGAAAATAATGACAGACATTTGAGTTTCAGATTTCATACCATTCATAAAATTCATACTAATGCAAGACCTCTATTAGCTTTCTAAGTTTATAAGAGCAATATTTTAAAAATTGTCCTTATTTTTGGGCCTTTGTCCCATTTCTTTGTATGGCTTTGTCCAGATTTCTTGCTCTGAGGTTGAGAGGTATGACAAATGTGTCAGGGCCATCACAAGTCAGCCAGAGACATTTCAAACTGTGACATACTTGTTGCACCCCACTCCCCCATGTAGTGACTCTGGAAGTGTCGAAGCAAGGCAAGGAGTAGTTATGCAGTGTAAATGTGCAGAGAATCCCACCCATCCAAGGTAGACACAAGTACTAGAGTGGCTTTTCATCTGTCCTTGATTTTTACAGAATGGTCTGGTTTCTGTCATATTTTTTGTACTGTTGATTTATGCTTATTACTCAAAGTGCCTGTTGCTCTGTGTTTAAATAGCAATACTTTAATGACCATCAGGTAAGCTTGGCTGAGATTGCAAGATGCAAGTAAGCTTTAATAAGCATACTGTTAAAGAATTGCCAACATTGAAAGCCTTTCTGTTGCCATGTAGAGAATACTTAACTAGATAATGTATAAGCCTTGGGTATTGAAATGCATATGCCAGTATTTGTAATAAAGGACAGAATTACATTATTTTAAGAGTCTCATTACACTTGGAGACTTCCAGTCATCTCTGCAGGCTTTACCCGTAAACCGAATGCCAATCGCATAGTCCATAACCTGTACAGTAATCCTTTAAGCAATGTATCTTGAGCTTATTTCTTGTTTGCTTTTCATTTTTTACTTTGATCATGTTTTCCCCATGAAACAAGTAGATGTCAGGCAGCAGGTCTTTTTTTGGATAAGGAACATTTTTACAACTGAGGACATCAGAGATTTCTACTTTCAGCATGTTACTTGTTACTTTAATAAAGCTGAATATAAATTATAATTAGAACTGCAGTGCAAGAAGTGGTTTGAGTTGAGTGCTGCTTGTTTTTCTTATACTTGATTTTGACTGGCATTCCATTAATGTATTTAAAAAAAAGTAAGTTTTTTTTTATGCCTCACAGCCTTTTTTGTTTCCATCTAGATATTAAGCTGTCATGCAGCCAATGCATTGAAATATTTTTATTCTTCTACACTTCATTTTGTCTTGACTGGACTCTCATAATGACGGTTTGGCACCCAGGGCAGTATATTTAGTTTTTGTGGTTTGCTACTACAGATGTGTGTGGTAGGGAATACCTCAGGCTTGAACCCTGTATCTTGTATGCAGGTGTTAAAGACCTGAATTCCCTACCCACCACCATTTGTAAAAAAAAATTGCAGATTTTTACCTCATGTTTGATCTGATCTGTTCCTCATAATATCTGTGGTTTGTAAATGCTGCAATGCTTGATATTTGATGGTGCAGTGGTAGCATTGTTGCCTCACAGCTGCAAGTTCTCAGGTTTGATTCTTGGCTGGGGTGCCTTCTTTGTGGGGTCTGTATCTTCTCCCTGTGTTTGTGTGGGTTTGCTTTTGTGTCCTCCCATGTTACAAAGACATGTCTGCATTATTTCTTCCTGGGCCTCTGCTGAAAATTTTTTTTTGTTCCAAGTCAGACTGTCCTGATTAACAAATGTTAAATAAAATTGACAGGCATTTGAATTTCAGACTTCAGGTTTCTGAATCTTTAATTCCTTGCATATTTGATGGTGCAGTGGTAGTATTGTTGCCTCACAGCTATAGGTTTTCTGGTTCGGTTCTTGGCTGGGGTGCCTTCTGTGTGGAGTCTGCATCTCCTCCCTGTGTTTGTGTGGATTTGCTCTGGTGCCCTGTCATTTTACAAAGACGTGTCTGCAGTATTTCTCCCTGGGTCTCTGCTGAAAATTGTTTTTGTTCTGTCAGCAGTAAAATTGACAGGCATTTGAATTTCAGACTTCATGTTCTTCAGAAAATACATAGTAACACAACCGTAACACAACCTTTTATTCTAGCAATTTTCTAAGTTTATAAGATGAATATTTGAAATTTGTCCCTATTTTTGGGACTGTATTCCCCCATTATTGGCTTTGTCCAGGTTTTTTGTGCTAAGGTTGACAGCTATGGCAAGAACTGAATTCACTGAATATGTTTGAGGGCTGTATTCCCTCTTTTCTGGGTTTGTCCAGGTTTTTTGTACTAAGAGGTTGACAGCTATGGTGAGAACTGAATTCACCAAACGATAGCCATTTAAGTTTCAGTCTTCCTCTCTTTTACAAAGCAGCTGATTTGGCGTAGTGGTATGTTGCTCTGACTGTTTTGCACAGTGACCTTGGCAGTAAAATGTATGGTGGTAACGCAGCATTTCTCTTTCACAAAGCAGCTGATTTGGCGTAGTGGTATGTTGCTCTGACTGTTTTGCAAAGGGACCTTGACAGTAAAATGTATGGTGGTAACACAGCATTTTATTCTAGCAACTTTCCAAGATTATACAAGCAATGTTTAATGTGTCCCTGGTTTTTGGGCTTTTGACCCCAATACATTTTGGCTTTTTCCAGTTTTCTTGTGCTGCGAAGTTGAGATGCAGTTGATTATTGAGTAGATTTTACAAGGAGCTGAGAGCTGCAGGGGAACAGAAGTTTAGTGTTGCTTAAGTGACATTAGTTTGCCTTGTTAATAGCACAACAGGTTGTGTACTTGCTTTTGATGCAAAAGGCGGTGAGTTCTACTCCCACAAGGGGTGGATGCTGCCGTACTGCGAATGTTCTCCTTGGTGAAGATACTAACTATGAGTCTGTTATCAGTTTGCCATCCATTTCCTCTTGCAATATTACTAGCTTATCATTTTTTTAATGTAATATAGGCAATTTATTCCTGAGGGGCAACAGACACTTTATTTTTCGATGAAACCATGAAATATAAAGGTGTTTGCTAGCAGCAGCCTCTTCATTAGTTACAGATTTCTTTAATGTGGAATTATTTAGATGACTTTTACTTCTTCAGAGATTGTGCATATTTACTGATAATGGACTGTAGAATTGTGCATATTTACTGATAATGGTGGACTGTGGAAGTCCGAGTAGACTTTTATGATAAATGTTCTGAACTGGGCAGTTTTGCCATTATGGGTGCATGTGTTTTGTTTCATTGCTTACTGGAAAATGTTCAAAACAAATTTAAAATACCCTCTAACAACTGTACTGTATTGTACAAGGAATATAATTTAGTACAATGAGGAAGGTGTATCAAAGAGCACATGTATGTTTCATATGCAAGGGGCCTATGATTTGAAAACAGCCCAAAATTAATCTTTATCTGCCACTGGCAAAATGTATTTTCTTTGAATGTGGGTTTCAATGCTGTTTCAATGAATGTGAGTTTCAAGGGCAGAGAAGTTTTAATGCTAAGTTTTCATTGTGAGACTGCATTGCTTTGTTTAGCAGATTACTTAGTGTTTGTGCTGTAAAATACAAAATAAAACTTTCAAATGAAGTCCAACTCATCATAGAAGTAAAGCAGTATGCACATTAGTGTTTATGGTAAATGGAGTGAAATAGCCAAGTAATGGTTCATTGGAATGGCTGCAGAAGCTCCATTCAACCATGATTTTGTCAGGGAGGATGGGCAGCAAACTCAGACAGGCCCAGCTGAACTATACCTCCCAACTGTCCAGATTTTCAAAGAATGAATAGATTTTTGCTTCTTATTTTTGGTTTGTTCTTCATAAAATGTGTAGTTTTCTGGCAAATCATTTAGGAATTAAGCCACTAAATAATGATACACTGAGTTTCAGACTTCATAACCTTCAGAAAAATGCATGCTAAAATAAGAACTGTTATTCTATCAACTGTTTCAATTTATACAAGAGCACTTTTAGTACTGTTTATATGTTCCCCCAATATATTTGGCCTTGTTCAGATTTACTGCATAACAGGTACATGCAAATAAATTGCTTTATAGAATTAGGCATAGCCAACCTCTCAACTGTCCCCGATTTTGGCTCAAAATGTTGCTCTTCCCCCTAATAATCCCTCCGCAAAATAGCAATTTTGGAAGAAAACATGGAGGGTTTACAATTAAGAAATAACTGTAATAATCAAAGTTATAGATTACTTGAAATGCATGTAGATTCTTTTATTTTCTCAGCTGCTCAAGTTAGCAGTACTAATATTAAAGTGTCCCTTCTTTGACAGGTTCCCAGGTGTATTGTGTGGCTATTTTATATTTTTGCATCACATTTTTGGTCCATTTTTCATAAAATTGTGTTTTTTGGCAAATTAGTGACAAATCACTAAAGACTGAAGTTAGAAAATAATGACAGACATTTGAGTTTCAGATTTTATACCCTTCAGAAAATTCATACTAATACAAGACCTATTCTATTATCTTTCTAAGTTTATTAGAGCAATATTTAAAAATTGTCCTTATTTTTGGGCCTTTGTCCCACTTCTGTGTATGGCTTTGTCCAGATTTCTTGCTCTGAGGTTGAGAGGTATGACAGATGTGTCAGGGCCATCACAGTCAGCCAGAGACATTTCAAATTGTGACATACTTGTTGCACCCCACTCCCCCATGTAGTGACTCTGGATATGTCCAAGCAAGGCAAGGAGTAGTTATGCAGTGTAAATGTGCAGTGTGTCCCCCCATCCAAGGTAGACACAAGTACTACAGTGGCTTTTCATCTGTCCTTGATTTTGCAGAACGGTCTGGTTTCTGTCATATTTTTGTACTGTTGATTTATGCTTATTATTCAGATTTATGCTTATTACTCAGAAAGTGCCTGTTGCTCTGTGTTTAAGTAGCAATGCTTTAATGACCATAAGGTAAGCTTGTCTGAGATCGTAAGATGCAAGTAAGCTTTAATAAGCATACTTTTAAAGAATTGCCAACATTGAAAGCCTTTCTGTTGTTGCCATGCAGAGAATACTTGACTAGATAATGTATAAGCCTTGGGTATTAAAGGACAGCATTCCATTATTTTAAAAAGCTCATTACACTTGTTGGAGACTTCTAGTCATCTCTACAGACTTTACCCGTAAACTAAACAGAATGCCAATCATGTGTGGTCCATAACCTGTACAGTAATCCTTTAAGCAATGTATCTTGAGCTTGTTTCTTGTTTGCTTTTCATTTTTTACTTTGATCATGTTTTCCCCATGAAACAAGTAGATAGTTGTCAGGCAGCAGGTCTTTTTGGATAAGAAACATTTTTACAAGTGGGGGCATCACAGAGATTTCTACTTTCAGCATGTTACTTGGTACTTTAATAAAGCTGAATATAAATTATAATTAGAACTGCAGTGCAAGGAGAAGTGGTTTGAGTTGAGTGCTTCTGGTTTTTCTTATACTTGATTTTGACTGGCATTCCAGTAATGTATTTAAAAAGTAATTTATTTTTTCATGCCTCACAACCTTTTGTTTCCATCTAGATATTAAGTAAGCTGTCATGCAGCCAATGCATTGAAATATTTTTATTCTTCTACACTTATTGTTGTCTTGATTGGACTCTCATAATGACGGTTTGCCACCCAGGGCAGCGTATTTAATTAAAGTTAGTTTTTGTGGTTTTAGCCCCTCCCCTTTCTAGTTGACCACACCCCTTCCCCTTGACCCCACCCATTCAGCTGTCTCCTGCAGCCCCCCTTTGATTTGAAGTCACCAGCCGCCACTGGCCATAACAATTCCCTGGATATTTCTTCCCACAATATTTACTTCCCTGGACCCCTGCCTAACAAGGCGACTAATGTGATCCCTGAGATGAATTTCCTATCTCCCATCCAGTCATTAAGGTTCCTTTTGAAGAGGGCCAAGGAGGCGGTCTGCTTGACATGCATGGGCAGTCTATTCCAGAGTGTGGTGAGTCACTGGGTCAGGAACCGATCCCTCCAGCAAGTTTTGTTCATTGTGATGACAAGGTTTAGATCTCTGAAGTGTGTGGCTCTGAGGGACTGGGATTTCTTTAAGTGTAGCATGTCCAACAGCTCAGGATTTGACATGGCCTTGTATGTTAAGCAGAGATCGCCTCTGAGTAGACGTTATGCCACAGAGTATAGCTGGAGTTTTTTTAGATGGTCAGCATAGGGCATCTGCTTTAGGCCTGTAATTCTTTTAGTGAGGTATTTCTGCAGCCTTTCCAGTTGTTGCAGATGTCTTGTGAGGTACATACCAAATGGGGTGTTGTACTCTATAATGGGTCTAATAAAGGATGAGTAAAGTGGGACAATGACCTCCTTTTTTCTGGATGAAAAGCCCTTAGTGATGAGGTGTGCCACATAGTAGGATTTCATGTCCAACAAAATGTTCGTTGTTATCTCCCATCAAAATAATTCCTATACTAGTTATCTTTCCAGGGGTATTCCTTAAGGCTTTGTACTAGGACCTCTACTATTCACCTTATTCATTAAGCATCTTCCTACTGATTTACCCCAAACCAAACAACTGTTACTTTATATAGAAGATATTGCAATGATCCACACCTACAAACAAGCTTATCAACTAGAAAAAAAATCACTTCACTCAGACTTTTCTAGTCTTTGGTATTGGCACTCAGAAGATAAATTGGAAATTCATTGAAAAAATCCAATGCTGTGTTACTTGCAACTTTCACAAATAAAGTTTCTAATTCTCATCTATTCATTTATAATTTAATATCATACCATTGCCCTCAGTCACATAGCAGAAGTACCTAGCTATATCAATTGATCAGACACTGTCTTTCTTGGACCACATTAAGCCAGAAGAGCTACTGCACTAAATTCATTCACATCTTGACTATAATATGGCCTCCAGCTCTTTGATTTTTGTTCTAACCATAACACTTTTCTATTGCAGACAACTTAGCATACAATTCTTAGAGTTATCTATTTATTTCAGTGTAA
The DNA here is from genome assembly GCF_019279795.1 of Protopterus annectens. Classification (NCBI taxonomy): domain Eukaryota; kingdom Metazoa; phylum Chordata; order Ceratodontiformes; family Protopteridae; genus Protopterus; species Protopterus annectens. The sequence continues at coordinate 350,770,044 of NC_056727.1, forward strand.
TGAATATCAGTGTCTTACAATACACAAAATTAACTAGCATCCCATTAGAGAGCATCAGTCTTTCTAGATATCTTAAATTTTTATTCAAATTAGCAATTAATTTCCATCTTTTTCAAAAAGTATTTTTCATGAATCTTGCTGCTCAGCCCATACACATAAGCTACAATCCCACTATTCAGATCAAAACCAAAATATTTTAGTCCTCTGTGGGTCTCCTTTCCAATTACCTATAGAGGAAAGTGCTATTTCAAAATCTCATCCTGCAATTTGAAATAATTTTCAGTTGAATTCAGACAAATTAATACTCCTTCCGCTTTTCACACTCCTATGAGGAAATACTGTCTGCATAGTTTAGGTGAAGGATTTGTGATGGACTGAGGTGTAAACATGTAAATGCATTACTATTGTTGAATATAGGGGACTCTTGGCATTTTTCCCAAGCATTCAATTTTTTTCCACTTTTAAATATTTTGACAATCGAAATTTATACCTTATTTTAAATAGTTCATAATTCATAAGTCACTTAATGATTATGTCATAAATGCTTTCAAAGCAATTATTTTTAAAATATACATATGGATTTTAACCTCAGTCTCTTAAATTAGACTGCTGAAGTAAAACTAAGCCTCCCTCTATAGACTGTTTTAGTGAACATATGATATACAATATACTTACAATTATGTGAAATTAATAAATCTGAGTTCATGATTTCTAGTGTTTAAATGTGATTTAGACAAAGAGCATTTACTTCTAGAATTAATATTTCCTTGTGTTTATTATCTGTAATGTTTTATATGCACCAAGTGAACTAAGTTTTAATTATGTTTCAAATGAAGTTTTTCAAACATAATAAATTCAGAGTATGGAAGCATTTGTTGGCTTTCCCATAGCCTTCTAAGCAAATATACATATTCTGGCCAGCACATGAGGCCTTTTCTACTTTAGACACTAATAGTTTGTGGTTCCATTATGTTTATAATCCATAATGAGGACTTTATTAAAAAAGAAAGTACATTAATATAAACCATCTGTCTAGAATAATAATATTTATGTATCATTTTTTCTTGGGTTTGGATAGCTATTTCATCTTTGTTGTTTTGTGCAATATTAAACTTTAAAACCTTTGTTTTTCTTCTGTTTAAAAAGCCTCGTGCTTCTGGTTCATACATTGCTTAACACTGATATATATCTATATATTTTAAAATATGCACATCCTAAAAAGATGATGCATTTAGTTAATTATAAATGACTGGCTAAGGCACTTAACATTTTTTCAACTTTAAATCTTTAGAATAGATTCAAAAAATGCTAGCAACAGCATTGGGTACTACACATTTACACATCTTGTGGTAATAAATTAATATGCACAGAATGTTTATCTTTTAATTATATAAATAAAGTCTCAGGCTACCCAGCATTTATAAATGGGCATAATGCCAATTTCTTAAAATTATAGTCTACTTAGTTTACAGAGAGGTTGCAAGGCACTTTGCTAAAGTGTGATTCACTGACACTCTGTGTAATGAATGTAATCTGATGGAAGCTGTCCTCTCAAAAGAAGAATAATTTCATAATTTATTACAGAACAGCACTTTTCTGTAAGAGCTGAGTCATTAACATCTACCATGCAGGGAGCTATGCCCCTCAGTCCCTTATCTGTTGATCATGTCTAATATCATTAAGAATCATGAGTATATTTACCCTGCTGATGTGATTTCAGAATACTTGGAGAGAGACATTATCACAATCACACAATCAGTTAAAATATTTGGTACTTACGTATTATCGAAGTACATTAACGAACATATTTAGTGATGGGGAAACAACCACTGTTGGCACAAAAATCTGGTTGTTATAATACATAAGTACCAAATATTTTTCCACCACTGTGCAGTTCTATGTTTTAGCAAGAGTCAATGAATTTCACTTTGACAGAATAACAAATTATCTTCTTAATGTTTCATGTTAGCACTCCCATATGATGCTTATGCAAAACTACATTACCAGACTGATTTTACTGCCATTCTTTTAATACCATAACTACATTCTCACAGATGGCATCTGTTGAGCCTTATACATGGTCAAAATAATATATATTTAACACAAATCCATTACTGTAATTAGTTCACAGCTCAGCAATAGAATACAGACAGACTCTGAACAGAATGAAAACAGCAAAACCATCATTATAAGAATATTCATATTAAAGTCAAAACTCAAAAGAAGATATAATACTTTGAAATGGAATTCAGGTCTTCCTTACTAATGGAGAATGAGTTGATGCCCAGCAGTATTAAAATTACATTATGCAAAGTTATGCATCCGCAAAAGAATTAGAAAAATATTTTGTAAAAATGAGAAATGTTAGGAAATACTAGGAATCATATCAGAATGCTAATCACCTCTGGATAAACTCACACATAAATCCATGACTATGACCAAGGTGACCTAAGATACTTTGGGTGGAAAGCTTGCTGGTCTCTGGCAAAGGCTGGAGCTCACACTGACACAGACTACCAGGCTGGGTGTGTTAGAGGGCTGGGAGGCAGACTACTCTAATGGGCCAAGTGCAGGCGCATCCACAGGCCACTCCTTATTGTCCCAGCAGCTAAACTGCTGATGTCTGCATGCTTAGAGGAGCATTAGCTCTAGAGTCTACTGACCAGTTATTGTTTACACATGATGACTTCTGGTGCCATGTCACATGTCCCGCAATGAGATCCTTCATTCCCCAGGTTTTACTAAGTAAATACTATAACAACAACTCCTCAAAAAGACAAGGTCCTACCCGGTGCCAGGGTAACATCAGAAAATCTCGCAGAAGCAACTGGGGCATTTGAGGTTGTGTGGGCATGGTGACCTGACAACAGCTGGAGGACTAAGCAGCACTAGTAATGAGGAGCATATATTAAAGAACAAGTAAATTAATTGGAGAGACAAGTACAAAAACTGAAATTAAAGAAGAGAATGATCTACTATAACTCATTCATAGTCCATTAGAAAGACAAAAGCAGGTAATAGGGCAACCTGTTGGCTTATTTGCCTCAGCCAACTACACTGGTGATGACTTGGGAATAAGTTGCTTTCAGTGTACTGGCAAGGTCAGGCATGGAAAAAACAACTGACCTTTAACATACTCTACCTTCCTGAGACAAGGGGAAGGGATCTGCCAAGTATGGGCCCACCTCTCAAAGGTTGGAGAGGGTATAATAAGTACAGGGAAAATATGTGCCATAGTAACTCACAGCTTCTTAAATAAGAAAAATACAATGCATACAGTGTTAGACAATTGAAAAGAATGCTGTTGTTTTTCATGTCTGACAACTTCCAATTCCTTGATTCCAAGGCTGCCATCACATTTGTTTAAAACAGGTGTGGTAGTGAACAGCAGAAAGGTCATAGCTCAGCAGAAACAACTAACAAGACAAAATGGAGAAAACTAGGGAAACAAGCCTATAAAGAATAGTTTGCATGGTTTTGGACAACTGAGTAGTGAAAAAGTTCATGTAAGGCTGCCTGAAGCTTATAACAAGAAATACTACAATTATTGACTGGGGAAGTCCACATAATATCCAAAAGCGTAAATCAGATAGCAGTGTCTTAGTTTATACTTAACAGTCTTTAATATTTATATGTAAATGTAAATATATCAGATTGACTCCATTATTTGGCCTATTGTAAAGGTATGGTAATACGTAAAGTGCCTTTGAACATTTTAAGAATGATTTCTGTGGCAAATTATACAAACTAAGAAAAGTTATGGCATTGTAATTTAAAGTCCCAAAGCAAGTAAAGGTTGAATATAAGCTCAAATAACCTGCCAATCTATGAACTCATTTTGTTAAAGATATGTTCCCCCAGTTACCCCCATACTTCTTTTAATATATCAGAGATACATAAACCCAGAACAAATTAGCAGCCAGGTTGTTTGGGATCCTAACAAAGTGAAGCAGAAGCTACAAGAGGCAGGATTACCCATAATACCAGGCAAACAAAAATGTAGATCAGCAAAAAACATCTAGCAATACTTGAAATGCTTATTCAAGAATACATAAAGACATAACATGGAGCAAGAATGTACCAGATATCCTGCAAAGTGGTCATTATGGCTAAAATTCATTGAAGTAATCTGCTGGTATTTGTTAAAGAATATGAAAGATACTAAGGTTGTGAACAAATTTTGGTGAATGGCAACACACCATGACAGGGTAAAAGTTATAGTTTGCAGCACAAATGAATAACACTCCCCAGCAACAACAAATGGTCTTTCTTAACAGAAGAGTTATATTCTGCCTATGGTAGTACTTCTTGTTTGGTCATGAGGGGGCATAGCCTGTGTGACCAAACTACAGCCCCCACTATAGATAGATAAAACTACAATTTAACCACAACCCTACCACAGTATATCCACCATGGGTAAAACTATAACTCACAAACAGCCCTGTCATGATGTATCAACATTATACAACAGCATTGCTTTACATTACATTTTTGTGATGGCTGAAGAAGGCAATAAGTTCATCTAGTCTGCCATTTAAATGCATTTAGCATTCCATCTGCCCTCCACTGCTTCTGTACTGCTCACAATGTTTATCTGTCTCATGCCCTCCTGAATGTCTTTGCACAGTCCCTCTCTAGTACTCATTGTGGTAGTCCATTCTAGAGGTCCATGATCCTTTCTTCGAAGAAGTGCCTTCATCAAAGCAAACATTAGTTAGGCTATACAATCTGCTACTTTTGTCCCCTCCTCCTTCTGTCTTTCTTGTAGTGTATGGTCCCTACACATGTCCTGGCATGATTTTTGGCATGATTAGTATCACGTTTCTAGTCATCTTTACACTTGTGGTGCTTAAATCACTGGTTGTATCCTTTCCTCTCCATCCCATGCATCCTTCTGGTGTCTTTCCTCCTGACTGCATCCATCAGCCTGATGTCCATTTTTTCTTATGACTTCAAGAGCTGCATGCACTACTTTAGCTGTGGTCCAGTCATATGCTGTCTAGTGGGTATATTACCTGTGCTTCTGGAGTCTGCCTTCTGAGGATGTATGCAAGCATTCTGCCTAATTCTGATACTGCCTGATTCAGTCTGCTCTGGCTGGTCTAATCCAGCAATGATAAGCCAATTTTTTTCTTGACCTGTTGCCATCTGTTCAGTTCCATAACACTGATACTTTAAACTAGGATTGTTATGTTACAAGAACAGTATTTTGCATTTGTCTGCAATGAATGCCAGCTGCCACCTTTCTGCCATTTCAGCAGTCCTTTAAGATCTATTCTTAGACACATTCATTCACACCCTATACTGCTGTACCTGTTTGTCTATCATCTGCAAAAAAAGGCATATCTTGATCTCTTTTCCCCTCAGATATATCTGAAAATCACAAAGCAGATTAATGATCAAAAGACCAATCTGTGCAGTGCTCTGCTAGTCACTTTCCTTATTCCTGAAGTTGTCCCTTTCACCACAGACTTTTCTACCATTCAACCATGCAAAGTCCCAGTTCATTAGTCTATGTCCCACTGCCAACATTTCCAGTTTTCTCATCAGCATCCTGCAGTGGACTGAGACAAAGCACTTCCCAGTGTCCAGGTAAGCCATATCTACCAAAATTCCCCTGTTGAGTTCACTTTTAACACAGTTATAAAAGTGGATTAGAGTTCCCTGCCTGGAAGGGTTCAGAGGTTGGCATAATGGTTAAGGTGTTTATACCTCACAGATACATTGAGAGAAATTAGCTAGGCTTAAAACTGCCCACAAAAGCATCTAGTTATGAACTCTAATAGCCATGAACCCGTGATTAAAAAAATAGCATAACCTCCCACCTGGTACATGCATTTTTAGCTATACATGTAAATGAACTTTAATGACAAGGTGCACAGCAAGCCACTGCTTCAGGTCCCCAATAATTGATATGTAGTGTCACTGGCACAACACCATCTAGTGAATGTTTGCATCATTATGGCACAACACCATCTAGTGAATGTTTGCATCATTATGGCACAACACCATCTTGTAAATGTTTGCATAGATTTATTTGTAGCAACACTATCAGCTATATTTGCATCCTGCAACCCTTAAAGACTTATATCTGTAATAAAACACCACCCTCTAACTTATGCATGCTTCTCTGCTATGCTTTATATTCCTCATAGAAAGATAAGTTTGCCAAATCTTTAAACTCTTTGCAGATGCCAACACTTCTAACCACATTTTTGATGACTGCTTTCTACACAAATTATTCTTCATATATTTTTTATCTAAATAGGAACACAGGCAAGTGAATTTAGTGTGATTTTTTTCAACAACAGAAACCATTTTGTGCCATATAGGTTCAGAGGTTCATAGGAGGTTGTTACTAGGCTAATGGCCCTAGAGTCTTAAAAGCCTAGCCATGTAAAAAAACTGTGCATCCTAAATGAAAATAGTTAGATGGTCATTGTTAGCAGAACAATTCTATGATCAGCATCAACTGTACCCTGTCCATAAGGGACATAGGTGTAACCCCAGGGGTGAATTTACAATTACCCATCCAATTGTCAAGGTTGCACTTAAATTGGGTCATTGAGGATCTCTACTTCATATGTAGTGGGAGCTTATTCCAGAGTAGTGGCAATCTCTAGGAGATATATCTGACTCTGACATGTTCTGTTAATGTCACAGGCTAGGTTGAGATCCCTGGAGCAAGATTTGTGGATGTGCAGCATTTCTATTAGTGCAGGGTCCAAGACTGCTGTGTAGGCCAGACACAGGTCACCTGTCAGCAGCCTGTATAATACTGAGCACAGTGACAGGGCTTTCAGTCCTTCCATGTAGGTCATGTTTTGCAGTCTCTGAATTCTCTTTGTTGGAAACCTCTGTGGTCTCTCTAGCTGCTGCAGATGCCTGGTGAGGTACAATACAGAAGAGAGCATTGTACTCAATTAGTGGTCTATTAAGAGTCAAGTACAGTGGAGTTATAACCTCCTTAGTCCCAGATGTAATGCTGTTATTTATGAGATGTGCAGTGTAGAAGGCTTTCTTTACCACTATGGACACATGGTGATGAAGTTTAGATTGCTATCAACCTGTGTTCCCAAGTCTTGCATTACTGGGTTTGAGCATAGAGGGGTGCTACCTATATCATAATTAGCAGGGGATACCTCTTTGCCAAAGGGGATAATGAGGCATTTATTGCATTTTGTTTTAGTCCATGGCTTTGACACCAATCATTTGTCTGTGTCAGTCCCTTCTGTAATATGCTGACATTGTTGGGGGACTCAATGACTGTACCCATATTTTAGTCATCTGTAAACTTGGTAAGCCACAGGCCATCTACTTGTGCCTGGACTTCAGAGAAATAGATTCCAAATAGTAGAGGGCCCAGTACAGATCCTTGTGGTACACCACTGGTAACTGTTCTACTGGTGGAAGTGGACTTCCCAACTTTGACAGTGTGTGCTCTATCAGTGAGCCAGCTGGCTACCCATCTAGTGATGTATGGGTTAATCCCCAGCTAGGAGAGCTTCTCAATGATCTCTGAGGGGAGAATTGTGTCAAGCTCCTTAGCAATATCAACATAGGGGATATGTACTTCTTTCCCCTCATCCATGGTTTTGGCGACATTTTCAAAGAAGTCCAACAGATTTAATAAGTAAGCTGTACCCTTGACAAAACCAAACTGGGTCGGATCAAGAGTTTGAAGTTTGCCTATGTCATGGTTGATATGATCCAAGATGATTTTTCCATTGCTTTGCAAATAAGGCTGGTCAGGCTAATGGGTCTATAGTTCACAGGGTCAGTTGATGGATTCCCTTTGTGCAAGTGGATTACTGTTGCTGTTCTCCACTCTGCTGGCACAAAACCAGTGCTCAGGCTGTGGTTAAAGAGAATGCTAAGTGGTTCCCCTAGATCTTCTTTTAGATTGCTTAGTAAGCAGTCTGGGGTGTTATCTGGTCCCATAAAGGCTGTATTTTTGGCCTTAGAGAGTGCTTGTATGACCTCTTCTTTGGAGATGCTCAGTAGATGACTGGTGTCAGGAATGCTATGGGGTATAGCTGGTGGGGACAGGGGGGGTGAAGTTATCACCAAATCTGTCAGCTAGCAGGTTGGCAATTTCTACATGTTCATTGTGAGTGGTACCGTCCACTAGATGTTTGGCACACAGCTGGGTATTTCCTTTTAGGTTTCGGACATAGCTAAAGAATGCCTTATGATTGCCTTTAGCTAGGGATGCTAATTTAGTCTTATAACTAGCTTTAGTGGACTTTAAAGGTTTCTGGTTTGCTTGATTAAGCTGTGGTGGGTAATCTTGCTTTGCTGAATAAGTTCTCTCTTGTTCTTAGATATCAGTTTCATTCTTTTGTTATATAACTTATTTATACTTGCAGTCCAGTCCACCAGAGTGGCTTGTTTTTTCTAAAGGGCCTGTTTTTAGTCCTGTCAGGTACAGCTGAGTCAATGCATTTGATTAAAGTGCTATATAGGGCATGTGTACTCCACTGAATAGCAGTCATTGTTGGCTGTGTTAGCAGGGGCTTTGAAACCTTTTATACCATCGCTTAGAAGGCTATAGTTTACTTTGGAGAAATTTTTCAAATTTTATTTTTTTTTTTTTTGCTACTGTGGAGGTGTCATGTCTGATGTTTACTTCAAATGAGACAGATTTATGGTCTGAGTTAACCAGCAAGGGCAGCATACTGGAAGTAGTGCAGTGATTCCCCATGTTAGTGAGTACTAGGTCTAGGACTTTTGAGCCCCCTTGTGGGGGTGCAGACTAATTGTTCCAGGACATTTGAATTAATGCTGGTGTAAGTCACCCAATTGAGCGGCAGTATATTGAATGACATGGTGAGAGACCTGTAGCTAGCTATAATGTGGAAGGGTATTTTACCTGTAGTGATTTGGATCTGGAATTGTTCAAGAGAGTCATGCTGTTTCACCAGTCTCGAGGTGTATTAGGATTTCAAGAAAATGGATACACCTCCACCTTTGGTTCCTTCATTCTCTCTCATTCTGGGGTCTGAACGTGTGAAAGGCATTGTAGCCTTGTACGGCCGGAGGGACTCTCTGCTCAGGATTAACAGAATTACAAATGTGTTTCATTTCATCAATACACATAATAACACAAAATACATATCATCTTTACAGTTGGTATTATTTATGTACTGAACCAGTGGACTGTTCCTTTACCCTTGTAAACAAAATAAATAAATAAATACCATATGCAGGCAGTATGGTGATAACCTGCTGTTACATCTACACCATATCACTACTGTCAACTGCACTCCTATGGCATCCCATTAAAGATGAATGAAATATAAAACACTGAACTGACAAGAAAAAGGATGAAACCAGGAAGCATACAGTAGGCAGGCAGTGGGTACGTGAGAAGTGTGTGGATTAGGATGTGTGCATTATCCAAAGGATGTTGGGCATGGAATATTTTAGTGAGTGAGAATATATTTTTCTTAAAGTGATTGCACAGATTGATGCCTGGATGAACAATATCAGCTATGCATACATAAACAATAAAAATAGATGTCACACATGTAAAGGGGGAAGGAAAACAGTAATGTGGAAAATGCAGGGGTAACAGAACAATATACTGTGTAATTCATAAGTGGAGCAAGGCACAAAATATTATACACCTAGACAGGAACACACTGGATGAGGAAGAAGTGAGATAGCTACTAGCTACCACTGACAGCAGTAACTTGATCCAAGCTTTAGGATACATACATTTGGCAACTGTGGCTGCTATTAAGGTAAAGGATAGTCTAATTGCACATATATGTATAACTTTATATCAAGAGGTTATCTGACAAATCTAATTGGTCCATGGACTGATTGGATAGCTGTGACTACAGCTGAGTGGCTGTAGAAACTCTCTTGGCCAAGACATCAGCTATCTACAACTCTTCAAGGCCAGGAGAACAGTTTACTTCTCATATGGGCATCCTTTTGAGTCCCATATCCAAAATGGATGATATAATTATTCAGACTACTTCCCTAGTAGCTGTCTAGATGATTGGATGGCAATGACAAATTTTCACCCTGAATGTAAGAAGATAATATATCTAATGGGGGACATAATCTCCCACTTACAGGTAATATGGTTAAGCTTCTCAGTGGTCTTCTTGGCCATAAGTGTAGTAAAAAACATATAGACATGTGATGACCTGTACTGTGGGGATGGGAAGAAAGATAAAAGATAAAGTTTTTTGTCAATAAATTGAACAGCAGCACAAGCTACATACCTGCAAAACAAAGAGTTGAGATATCCTGATGATGACTAGCTAAGTAGTCAAGAAAGGAGATGATCACTATCGCTTATTAACAAACTCCAGCCTTTGTGGTATGATGACATGACTGACATTTAGCAAAGGCTTAAGCACCAGCTCAGCTCCAAAAAACAGATGTTGTAGGTAAGGCTTTCCAAACCATCCATCCATGCACAACCCTTTTTCCCATATTTGCACATTGGGTCTGGGTGTCACCCCAAGAGCAGCAATCATGTAGAGCCAAGGTTCACAACACCAGGTGACTAGAGCTGCCATGACTGTTCTTCCATACCACATACACACACAAACTCACACCTGTGGTCAATTCAAAGTGCTAGATCCACCTACAGTATGCCTTTGGAATGTGGGAGGAAACCAGATCACCCTGGGGATACCCATGTGAACACGGAGAGGACATGCAAGCTATACACAGAGCACACCCCAGCTGAGAATTGAACCAAAAAACTTCTTGCTGTGAGCGGATGACACTTTGCTGAACTAAGGCTTCTCAATATAGCCTTAGAAATCTGTTTTTCTCATTCACTAATACTGCAATAATGTGACTGGCTAGTTTATAAGGCATGAGCAGATTTAACTGTGTAATAATCCAAGAAGTGAATGAAATGCCCTGTGATTTATTCTATAGACACTATTCTATAGCTTCACATTGGCAAGGAGTTTAAAAATTAACGTTTTAAATTTTCTTTAAAAAAACTATTTGATGGTCTTTCTTTATGCTGGTGCAGGTGGTAACACAGCTTGTTGTTGTTGTTATTGGTGGAGGTATTAATGGTGGGGTTTGTAAATGTTTTCTCTTAAAAGCAGTATGACCTGAGCTATATTATTTTGTTGTTGCAGAAAGTCTGTTTGTTAAAATTGGGTACTTGCTGATTTAAGCCTAGTAGGCAACACGGAGGGCACACCATGTCAAAAAAAAAAAATATATATATATATATATATATATATATATATATATATATATATATATATATATATATATATATATATATATAGGCTCATAGGTTTATAGGTTGGTACTAGGCTATCTGCCCAAAGGCATTTATAAGCCTAGCCAGAATGTGTTGGCTTTCGCCGCCCCCTTAGATTAGTTCCCTGGGCCTCTGCCCAGCAGAGCCACTGAAGTGATCCCTGAGGTAAACTTTCTGTTTCCCATCTACTCGTCAAGGTTTCATTTGAAGAGTGTTAGCGAGGAGCTCTGCCTAATGTAGATTGTGATCTTGTTCCAAAGAATGGGAAGTCTCTGGGACAGGAATCTATCCCTCCAGCACGTCCTGTTTATTGTTGTGGTGAGGTTTAGATCCCTAGAGTATGTGGCTTGAGGGGATAAGTTTTCTTTAGGTGGAGCATGTTCATTAATTCTGGGTTAGACATGGCCTTGTATGTCAGGCAGAGATCACGTCTGAGTAGGCGGTATTCAACCGAGTACAACTGGAGTTTCTTCAGTCGAGCTGCATAGGGCATGTGTTTGAGGCCAGTGATCTTCTTGGTGAGGTACTTCTGTGGTCTTTCCAGCTGTTTCAGATGTCTTGTAAGGTACATCCCAAATGTACTCTATGATGGGTCTGATGGGTGATGGGTAGAGGGGCACAGTGACCTCTTTTGAGCTGGATGCGAACCCTTTTGTGATTAGGTGGGCCACTTAGAAGGATTTTCTAACCACTTTGGCAATGTGATTATCAAAGGTGAGATTACTATCTATTTGGGTCCCCATATCCCTTATTATGTCTTCCGTATTTAGGGGACTACCACCTATGTGGTAGTTTGTGGGTACTTTGTTTTTTCCAAAGAGGATGACTATGCACTTTTTGGCATTTAGCTTGAGGCCATGATTTTGACACCAAGTATCCGTCTCAGTGAGACCCTTTTGGAGGATGTCTGTGTCAGCCAGAGAGTCAGTTATAGCCCCTAGTTTGCAGTTGTCTGCAAACTTGGTCAGCCATAGTCCTCCTGCTCTTGCCTGTACCTCTGAGAAGTATATGCCGAACAGGAGGGGTCCTAGGACTGAACCCTGGGGAATGCCACTGGTAACCAGTTTGGAGTTGGACCTAACTCCCGCAACTCTCACCATGTGGGTTCTGTCCATGAGCCAGTTAGCAACCCATCTTGTGATGTAGGGGTTTATGTTCAGGCTGGTGAGCTTGTCTATAATACCAGAATGGGGAATGGTGTCGAAGGCCTTAGCGAGGTCTAGGTAGGCTGTGTGTACCAACTTTCCCCTCATCTATAGCCTTGGTAACTGTCTCAAAGAAGTCCACCAGGTTTAGGAGGCATGACCTGCCCTTAACAAAGCCAAACTGGGTAGGGTCCAGTGTTTGGAGGTTCCCAATGTCTCTGTTAATGAGTTCCATGATGATGCGCTCCATAGCCTTGCAGACCAAGCAAGTCAGGCTTAGAGGGCGATAGTTCCCAGGGTCTGTTGTAGATCCACCTTTGTGGAGTGGAATAACTGTTGCTGTGTGCCACTCTATGGGTATGTAGCCTGTGGAGAGGCTGAGTTTGAATAGTGTGTTTAGGTGAGGGGTTAGTTCGTCTTTGAGCTCGTGTAGGACGCAGCCTGAGACACCGTCTGGTCCCATTGATGCTGTGCTTTGGGCTTTGGAGAGGGCTGTTTTAACCTGCGTGTCTGTGATTTCAGGGACTCTACATTCTTGGTATGGTTATGAGCCCTTTTGGGGGTAAGGGGGGTGAAGTTTGTGCTGAATCTGTCTGCCAGGATGTTGGCGATATCAGTCGATTCAGTGTATTTTGTGATATTTTGCACTAACTCTGAGCAGATCTGAGCATTGCCACTTAGATTCTTGACATAGCCTTGTGGTTATGTTTGGAGTCCTTGATAATTTTTCTTTCAAAGCTTGCCTTGGATGATTTTATGAGGGATCATAGTTTCTTGCTGATACTGATCAGGTATGACTTCCCTTCTAGAGATTTTACTCTTTTCTGTACTAGTTTCCTCCTTCCATTGTATAGCTTGTTTATGGCAGGAGTCCACCAGACTGGTTTCCTTTTCTTGGAAGAGTGAGTCTCGGTTTTGCTTGGGATGGCACAATCCATGCATTCTTGGAGCTGCCCATAGAATGCATTAGTAAAGGATTTTGCAGCTTGGACAGTGTTATCCTTCAGCATGGGGGCTTTGTAACTTTCCACCTTGGTCTTAAGTAACGTGAAGTTTGCTTTTGAAAAGTTTTTCACTGTGGTTTTCTTGTCCAGGGGTGGAGGCAGAATATGGATATCCAAAGTAATTTGTTTATGGTCAGATCTAACCAGCAAGGGGTTGACCTCTGGTGTGGAACACCGGTCACTTATGTTGGTGATGACCAGGTCCAATATGTTGTCACCTCTGGTGGGAGTGTTGACCAGTTGAAACAGGGCGTTTGAGTTTATAAATTCTAGGAAAAGTTGGGCAAGGGAGTTAGTACTTGAGTAGTTCTCCCAGTTAATGTTTGAGTAATTGAAATCACCCAATATTAGGGTGTTTGCTAGGACTTTTATGTTTCCCAGTGTTTCCAGAAATGCGGAATGGGGGTCCTGGGACATGGTGGGTGATCTGTAGCAAACTACAATTTGAATTGCAGTTTTGCCCATTGTTAGTTGCACATGGATGATCTCTGAAGCATCGTGCTGTACCACTAACCTGGAGGTGTGGGTATCCTTGATGAATATGGATACGCCCCTGCCTTTTGTATTTCGGTATGGGTTCTGTGGCCGAAATGTTTGGTATGAGTTGTAGCCTGGTAGTGCTGGGCTGCTCTATGGAGCCTTAAACCACATTTCTGTTACTGCACATATATTGATTTTCTCCATACTGAGGAGTGCCTCGAGTGCATGCATTTTGAGGTTTAGACTTCTGGCATTGAGTAGCATTATCCTCAGTTTTTTGTTACTTGTGCTATTTACGGTGGTGGGTTTGTCTTTTGAGCCTTGCCTAAAAAAGGCGCTATGGGTGTGGCAAGAGCCTTGGCCAGTATTTGAAAGCCTAAGGGTGACAGGTGCAAGCCGTCTCTAGCGAAGCAGCGTGGCTTATCGAGCATGTCATCCCAGGCGGACAGACACTGGATCCCCTTTGAATGACACTAGAAACTTAGCCAATTGTTTAAATCAATATTTTTTTCTTTATACTGTGGTATCATTCTTGGTAAGGGCAGGATGCTACTCAGGGTCAGGGTCATACCGGCCTGGGCTACGTGATCAGAGAGCTCTTCCATGTCTCTCTTCATGTAGTCCAGGGAAAATAAAGCTATTCTTTAGGCATTATAGAAACTATGAGCAATTAGCAAGCAACATCCTCTGTGTACAATCTAACAATGTACAATTGTTTGAAGCACATTGAACCCATCTGTAGTAGTCCTTTATAACAACATAACAAGTGACTAAAGATAGCTCAGCCTACAGTGTTTATGAGAAGCAGTAATATCAGTGATAATGATATGCTGTGTGTATTGGAAGGCAACATACATCACATGTTACAGGCAGTATGTGCAGTACACCAGACTTGTAAGAAAGGCAGGGCACATGAGACACCTGCCCTCATTGCCAGCTTCTGTGGGGGAGTTCTTGTTATGCAACCCTTAAAGAAGAGTAATTTGACAGTATACAATCTGTCATTAAGTCATCGCAATTGCTTATAGACAGCTTGTAATTTGTCAAACTATCTGTACTGTCTACATCTTGATCACCTAATGACAGTTTGTAAACTGTCAAATTGTTATTTTTAAAAGGTAGTAAGGGATTATTAGGTTGCTACATTAACAGACATATTGTATAAGCTTTCTGTGCTGACATAAAGTAATGACAGCATAGAAAGTTTATAAAAAATCTGTTTTTTAACATAGCAACCTAATAATGTGTTACCTAAAAAAACACAGTTTGATAGTCACTAAACTGCCATTAAGTGACTATATTTCAAGATCACTAATAGACAGTAGACCACAGATGGTTACCACATGGATTTCATACCTGGAATGTCAAACTCTGTTACTGCAGCTCTATGCTTTTCTGTTTTGTATTATTTCACAATAACTGCATGCAGGGCAACATGCAATCAGCAGTACAGTTATGCTCCTACAACAGCTTATATGCTCACAAAAGTATGGTTCCCAGACCAAAGCAACTATATGCAATCACAAAATAAAATCAGCTTGTCAACTAAGTGAAACGGAATATATCAGCATGTGGAATGATAACATAGGAGTGTGATGCTTGTAGCACCCTTCTGTTTTGAATAATCCTGTCAGACATCTGTGAAAATACAACTATAATCAGATGACATACCAAGCTCATTTATGGCAAGTTGATTGGTTTTATATCCAGCTTTTACTCAAAAGATCTATTCCAGGTAAAACAAGTTGGGCAACTGGACACTAGTTGGCCAGTAGCTTATTAAACCAGGGCTGCTGGGCATTATGGCGGACACACACTAGCCAATCGGAACACATAGACCCCTCCCACTGTTATAGCAGGGATCTCTGGCATATTTTGAAGTAGTCTGGGTCCTCAAACCACTTATCATAGGATCGTAGGAGATTACTAGGCTATCGATCCCAAGGTAATTTCAAGCCTAGCTGTTTCATCCCAATGTAATACCACAAAAATGCTAGTCAATACTCAAGATTGCATTTAGTGATGACTGGCATGTGCATGTCAGCAGCAAGAAGAGCCTCTTGCAGATAGACAAACTCTATTACTGCAAATACCCATGGCTATATTGGCACCACTAGTCAATATGACTAAATCACCTTGAGACAATTGTTACACTGCCAAGTGGACAGTCCTGACACAGCACTCTACCAGCTTCTGGACAGTAACTCAGTAGAAAGCACAAAGAAACTCATCATATTGCAAAGCAAAGAGAGAAAGGTAATGAAGATAGTCATCGGACACCCTTTGTAAGGGAGGCCAGCAGAAATCTGTTCACCAGTTCGCAGGGCATCAAAAGTAGATGGGAGGAGTACTTTCAGCAGCTTCTGAATGAAGAAAACCCACAGAAGCTGTACAACCCCATACACAGCCTACAATGAAAGAAAAATAGCAGCCCACCGTAGAAGAAATAAGAACAGCACAAAGGAAAATGAAGTCAGGGAACACAGCAGTCTCAGATAAGGTCATGGCAGATATGATCAAGATGTTGAGTGAATTAGGGGAGAAGTTTCTCCACAGTGTACACATAGCAGTATGGAGAGAAAGGCACACTGGTATGAGTACCCCTGGAAGTATGGAGAGAAAGGTGTATCAAAGATGAATGAATAATAAGTATTCTAGTGTGAACATATAAGAACAAAGGAGACATTCATATCTGTGAGCTAACATACACTGAAGATGTAGTGACACATTTTGCGAATGTTGGTTGACTCATTGCATGTGAAGGCACTGATGGATTTTTGTGTCTGTGTGTGTGTGTTTGTGTATATATTATGTAAGTAGGTAGTGTTGTAACACTTCTGAATCTGACTTTATTGACAAGTTGTTTATTTAAAGGGTGTTCACTTGCCCAAAGTTGTGTGGATTCAAAGAATGTCATATTAGGTTAGGAGATACAAGCGGCAAAGATACCTACTTCCTGGATGGGTAGGTGTGGTGGGCTGCTCCCTAATTAGCTCACAGCCATTGTAGTTTTGTTTTTGAATTAAGCATCAGTGAAAACAGCTTCAAATAAATGCAAAATAACCAGATAACATAATGCTTTCACTCTATGTCACATTACAAACACAAATGGATACTACATGTACAATTATTTCATAATGATGTAATGATATGCCATAATCATCATTATCAATCCCCTGTTTTCCATTTTCTACATGGGGTAGGGGTGTTGTGTCAGATGATGACATCTCACTTCATTTAATGCCACTATCTTACCTTCTTTGACAGTTATGCCTGACTGTTACAGGTCTTCTCTCACAGAATACATCCCTCTGTTTGCTGGACATCCTTGTTTCCTCTTGCCTTCTTCCTGTCAGTCCCAAATCTTCTTCCCCAGATTGTCTTCTGCTTTCCTGAACATGTGCCTGAACCCCCAGATTCTATTCTCTTTGATCTTCTCTGCAGTTGGAGCTACTTGGGCATCTGCTCTCATGTCCTCATTTCTTTACCTGTCCCACAGTGTGCATCCTACCAATTGGCTCAGACACAACATCTTTATAGTCTGAAGCCAAGCAGCTCTATACCTACAAAATCCCCCCCCCCCCCCATATAGCCTCACTTTTACTTTTCATGTAGCCTAGCCTCCTTTTATAGTCCTACTTTTATAGTAACTATGTCTTAGCCTGTTCCATATACTTTTCATACCTTCCTCACTCCTTTTACCTTACTATCACACTTGCTTAGATGTTATCCTTTCAGAAACTGGCATACCTAATCCATATCTGACCAAACTTTCTACTCTTTTAGCCCTTCTTATCCATTATACTCCCCTCCTTTATCTACTCTCTTGATTTATTTCTCTGTTCCTACTTTCTAATACATATTATTTTCTCTTCTATGTCTACTCATAATTCACACTTTGCCTCACCTCCACCTACCCAATTCCCACTATATTTTCCCTGTCCAAAACATATAACTAAGTGTCCCCAGCCATCCAAACTACATTCAAACTATACCAGTGTTACTACCTACCATAGCTGTCACCCTCTTCTCCCTGCTCGCTCACATCACAACCAATCATATCACTTTAATAATAAATCCCGTCTCCCCTACCTTCAACCTAAGGCAATGCCACAACTTCTCTAAAAGCTACTGTGATATCTCCCATGTTTTTACAACATAACCCCTGCCTTCATTACAGGAATAAAATGCATCTCTGGAAACTCACAGCCAGTGAAATTAAACACCCACTTTTTATCCATCTTAACTCAGGAGCTCTCCTATTTTCCATTTCAGCCCTCCTGCCACTTCCAGCTCATTTCACACTCCTCAGCCTAACAGTCTCACCACACAATACAAATCATGTCACCCTCTCATCTCTTTATCTCCTTCAAAAATATGAAGCTTATTATAGGTTCATAGGTAAGAACTAGGCTAGCTGCCTTTGTAGGCCATTTTAAGCCTAGTCAGTTTCCATTTTGGTACATGAATTAACCTATCCCATTTGGTGTAAGATTGGTCTTACCCATCCCATGGTGAATAATTAAATATTACCCATAATGAGAATAATTGGGATAATACCATAGATAATTTGAAGGGAAGGGTGTATGGAATAAAGCATTTAGGAGCTGCCTCTGTCCATTAGTAGTACAGAGAGCAGTCTTCGGGTACATTTTCTGTTTCCCAGCCATAGATCCAAGTAGTGACTGAATATTGACAGGATGAGCTTTGTTTTAAGCGAATGGGGAGTCTATTCTACAGCAGAGATATCCTTTGTGAGACAAACCTGTCCTTCCAAACTATTCTGTTACTGCTGCAGAAAAAGCTTAGATCCCAAGGCCAAATATTCCTGATGCTATCTGACTGGCTGATATGCAGTAATTCTATCAGTATTGGGTCAGAGGATGCCTTGTACGGCAGACGCAGGTCACCTCTTAGCAGTCTTTAGGATACTAAGTATAGTGACAGGCCACTGATTTGGTACATGTAGGACATATTGTTTAGGCCTTGTGCCCTTTTAGTAAGGTATCTGTAATACTCAATGACTGGCTAATGAGGGCTGAGTAAGCAGGGGCAATGACATCCCTAGATCTAGACACAATCCCTTTGTTTTATAAGCTGTGCAATATAGAAGAACTTTCTGATGACAACGGATGGGGTCTACTTCTAAATTTTGAACTTTCAAAATATCAAATTATGCATGATCGAGAACATAAGATCGAAGTTTTGAAACTTTGAATCATTTAAATGGAGATTGCAGTAAGCTCAAAAAGGTATATTTACCATTTTCCTCACTGTAATGTGATCTCGGAGTTGGTATATTTAATTAGCATGGAGTGTGCGGGGTGCAGTGGGGACTTGTGTCTGTGTCATGTTTTGAAGGTTTTTTTGGTTTAAGCAAGTTAATCATTAGAACATCATCATATGATGGATGTGTATTGTGATGGCCTTGGTTAAGTGTGGTGTGTGTTGTACTGCTGACATTTTGGTGGTTGAGCTTACTATGTATGAGTTTTTTGCCTCAAGGAGCATTATATATGTACATCTCTCACATATTTTGTTAAGCTGTTTGAATAACAGAAGATCATCTGACAGCATGAGAGAATACTTGCACTGTCATTTACTGTTATTACAGTAAATTTATACAACATATGTAATAAAACCACTGAACTACGTGCTTGTATATTTCAGTATACTCCATACATATTAGCCTTTACCAAAACTTGTCTCAAACCTAATATAAAAAAACACTGAAATTCTTCCCCCAAGCCACAGCATAGCCAGAGTGGACAGACTACAAAAGAAAGATGGTGGAATAGCGCTCCTATATGCTAATTCGTACACCCTTACCTAATATACTAACTCCATTTAAGGTTTCCATAATGCTGAAATGCTCATCACATTCCTAAACTTAAATAAGACCAAAAGGGTCTGTATTATTGTACTCTACATACCCTCCCAGCAACAATTTACCTGTACTTGAAAATATCCTACCATTGACATCTAAGACAATCTCTAATGAAACATAGTAAGAGATGTAGATATCAGCTGGCAGAATCTGACTTCAAACTAGCCACCCCCCACTATAAACCTGTTTGGCTTTATCCGATTTATAAAAGATCTCATCTTATAAGAGTTGACGCAGTTGTTCAGGATTTGGGAACCTATGTGGACAGCGACTTAACTTTTGACCAACATGTGTCCATTGTTGTAAGAAAGTCCTTCTATACTGCACAGCTTATAAACAAAGGGATTGTATCTAGAGCTATGGATGTTATTGTCCCACTTTACACAACCCTCATTAGGCCAGTAATTAAATATGATGCCCCCTTTGGCATGTATCTGTCAGGACACATACAGCAAGTGGAATGCCCCACAGAGAGAACTTATGTAAAGGATTCAAGGCCTAAACAACATGTCCTACATGGACCAACTCAAAGCCCTATCACTATGCTCATTATCTTACAGACTGATAAGCGGTGACCTGTGTTTGGTGTACAAAGCATCCTCCGACCCAATACTGTTGATGGATTTATTGTACATCAGCAAGTCAAATGGCATCAATAATACTTGGTCAAGGGATCAAAACCTCTTCTACAACATTAACAGAACAGTTTGGCGGGATGGGTATATCTCACCGAGAATACTGTTGCTCTGGAACAGATCTCCATCTGCATGAAACAAAATATATCCCTTTCCATATTCAACAGTAACCTGGATCTTAATAACAGTTTCTTAATACTCTAAGCCAATTGCCAGACAACTTACTAGGCTAAAGACCACTGGGGCATTTTTAAGTCTAGCTATGCATCCTAAATCTCTGATACATTCTGCTACACTTGGTAAGTGGAAGCAGAGGTTTGAGATTTAAAACATGCACAAGCAGGGGTCTGGGAGATGAACCTCTTACAGGCTGCCTTAGTCCATTAGAGACATAGGTGCTAAGCCAGGGATGAATTTCCTTTTCCCCATCCAGTTGTCTAAATTATACATTAACTGGGCTGGGAGGAACTCTGCTTCACATGGATGGGGAGCCTGTTAGAGAGAAGCTATAGATACCTTTCTATCCAGCAAGTTTTATTTTTATCACAGGCAAGGGTTAAATCTCTAGAATGGATAATTTTGGTGCTTTCTGCTTTGCAGATAGGCAGGAGGTCCAGCAGAGTGGGGGTCAGATGATGACTTGTATGCCAGGCATAGATCTGCACTCAACAGCTTGTAGGAGACAGAATACAGGGAATGGCTTTGAGGTGGTCTTCATAGGACATGTTACTTACACCCTGTATTCTTTTATTGATGAACTTCTGTAGGCTTTCCAAATGTTGGATGTGCCTGGTTAGATACATACCAAAGGGGGCATTGTACTAATTGATAGGTCTGATGAACACCAAATACATGTTGGCCTCCAGTTCAAGTCTCTTTAACTCCAGACAAGTTTTTAAGTCCTGTGAGGAAAGCATACACTTTCTTGTTTCTGAGGGCTGCAAATTCCCATCACCAGACTGGTTATACTCCTGGTTGCTGGTCTGGTCTACAGTTATGACTAAGACTGAACTCATTTCTTCTTTAGTCAGATTGGCATGCACCAGTCATTTGGCTTCACACACTTTGGCCAACTGGATCTTTTTCAGGTTGCCATAATCCTGACATCTTTGCCTGCTTTCCCTGACTAAACTAACAAAAAATAAATAAAACTGTTGTGAAAATCAAACTCTGTACGTTTACCTTGTGGCTGCTGAGACTGCACACACCTGCAGTGACAACTGCATACACCAGCTACAGAATTCCAATTAACATCCCACCACAGCTCACCAAAATGTGACGCCCCTCCTTTGGGCCAGTAATCAAGGAACCTCATCCTCACCACTGACACTGGTGAGGGACATTCACTTGGAACAAAAATAGATACACACAGTATTTCCAGATGTAGCTCTCTGCACCAAGCACAATTTCCCTTAAGAGCACACAGGAACACACTCCTGTCCTGGGGATTGTTTTCCCTCTCTCTCACCTGGCACAAATAAGACCCCACACTGACAACAGCTGTAGGGATGAGTCCTCAGCTGAGTGTTTCAAGTCAAGTCCTCTACCACCCTCTCTGTGAAACCAGTGCTCTGTTTCCTTGCTCCAAGTAGCTGACAGACACAATCTTTGAGATTTGATTTTACCACACACACACACACACACACACACACACACACACACACACACACACACACACACCTAGGAAAGGCTGGCACAGTTTTATCAGCTATGCCCCCTCTGCCCAGATTATAAGGTAGATAATTCCACCAAAACCCTCCAAAGCCAACTACTCAAAGGCACTTATAAGGGTACCCAATTATACTGAGTAAAATTAATACTAATATAAATGATAGTGTTTGATGAATGCAGGAAGGCTTTTGGGAGTGGCCACAGTGTCACCAAATAAATATAAGTACTCTCAAAGGTTAAAATATTCTCTAAAAGACCAGCCAGGATGAAAAGTTTAAGTATATTTAATAACAAATAATAAAATAACATGAAAATACTAAATATCTACTTACAATAAACACCAGTGTTTTAATCACATGAAATATTAAAAATAACACAGATGGATAGATTCATATGGATACAGAAAAACAGTACTTAACTAATCTCACTATATTTTTCTGACTGATCTAAAGAATTACTATTCCCTCATTACTTACTAAAGCAAGGCAAGATGAAGTGGATGTGTGAGCCTTCTTTGTCTGTATTCAAAAATAGACTGCCCTGAGACTTCTGTCTCATCTAGTATTGCTGGATAACAGAATGACATCACATATTTCTGGTCACCTTACTCTGGTTCCCACACTACCCTCTTTACTATAAACTGAATCAGAGTTTAACATGTGTCATAATAAGCATACATTGAGCTTTGCTAAGATGTGTTATAACATCTGGAAGCTATAAAACTATTTCAAAAAACTTTTACCCTTTCAGGGTAGCAATTAGTTCACCCCTAAGGACAACACAGTAAGATTCCTAGTCCTGGTTTTCAATGACATTTCATCTCTGGCTGCAATCAGAACTGTAAGATTCAATCTTTATGGCCTAAACCAGGTAACATCATTTCAGACTATTTTCAAATTTAGCTGGACTGAGAATAACCTCTAACTGTATGATAGTTGTGCTTATAGCTACTTTACATATTTAGGTCAAGATCAGTTCAACATGATATTTGAGGTGTAGTTGGCCTTTTCATTTATTAGATCTACTAGATTTAATGTTGGACTTAATGAAGTGTGTATTTATCATCTGGCATGTCATATAGGTTTGTATTTTTCTTTACCAAGCCAATGTATATAAATGTCTTTCAATGTATTTTAATTGCTTGATTAGGAAGCTTAGTGTATTGGTGGTTGTGTGCACATGACTGTTGTAGGTTAATTATTTAATAAGTTGGTGATCTCAGTCTGTTTTATATGAAGAAGTCCCACCATAGTGTGGGACAAAAAGCTCTTAAATAAAACAGTTGTACTTTATTTTGAGTGTCGCCTGGAGGTCTCTTTTGCTAGTTTACCACATTTTTGTTTTTTTCCACTTCTCCAGTTTTTAAAAGTGAATCACACCCCATGGATAACAAAATTGATGAAACAATGCCTCCTTCATAGAGATAAAACATGGAAACCTTGGCAAATAGATAGAACACAACAAATGAAATTAATTTCAAACATCTCAGAAACAGAGCCAAGAAGCTAGTAACACAAGATAAAAAAAGCAAAAAAACAAGTTCTCCTCTAAGCTAACAACCTTACAAAATAATCCAAAGAAATTCTAGAAGTCAGTCCCCACCATTCTCAATCCTGGCATTCTACAAAATCTGTCTCCTACACCCAAAAAGACTCCACAGCAAATTTCCCATGACTTTAATACCCACTTTATTACCACCATCCAAAAAATGAGTCAAAGACTCCTCAACAAGTCTAAACCCATACTCCCAGAATATTAATAATGTTATACAAAATGACAATGCACCACTCATTCCTGGCAAAAATTCCAAACAACTCGCAACTCACTAATTTTCTATTCAACCAGTACCCACGTCTCTCATATGTAAACTCTTAAAAAAACTCAAACCACGGTCTCTTTCCTCAGACAACCTTCCCCCAGAATATTTACAATGAGCAGCAAATGCAATTGCATATCCAGTTAGTATTCTTATAAACCACTCTCTAACAGAAGGATATGTCCTATATCTATGGAAAAAATCTATTATTACTCCACTACATAAAGGCAGAAACTCTCATGACCTCTCAAACTAGCTCTATCTCTATACTTTTCCCGTTATCCAAAATCTTTGAGAAGTGTGTACACACACAATTACTAAAAAATACCTCATTGATAATGATCTTCTGTCTCCAACTCAGCATGGCTTCTGCCCAGAGCACAGCACAATTACAGCCCTGCTCTCATTCACCAATACTGTCAACATAGCCTTAGATACAGGTCACCCCACTTCAGTAATCCTATTGGATCTATCTAAGGCTTTTGACACAGTATCACATACCAAACTTCTGATCTAATTAACAAAACTTGGCTGCTCTCCCAAATCCCTCAACTGGTTTACATCATACCTAAACAATAGACAACAATCTGTAAAGTGGCATAATGTCCAATCTGATTATCTGTCAAACAACATAGGAGTCCCACAGGGTTCCATTCTGGGACCATTACTCTTCAATATCTTTATTAAAGACCGCCACAAAGTCTCACATCTAGGTAAAAGTATTCCATACGCTGATGATTCAACAATAATCTCTACTGCAAACAATTTCTCTGACCTCCTCACAGTTACTCAAAATGCTTTTACAGAGAATGAATCATCGCGAAACAATTCACAACTGCTAATAAACGCCAAAATATAAAACTTCTATTATTCTCTTCAAGACAACCAGATATAGACTTCAAAATCTTCTCTAAAGATGGAACTGAAATAGAAATAGTAAAAACTGCCAAACTACTAGGCATTGCAATTGACAACAAACTCATCTTTGAAACATACATTCTTAACCCAATAAAGAAAACACACTTTAAAATTGGCAAACTTTATTGTCACAAATTCTATATGGACAAACCCACCAAAACAAAACTAGCAAATACCTTACTCATCCATGCCCAACTTTATGATAGTGCCATCTTTACTAACCTTCACTCATCCCTTAGCAATAAACTTCAGTCTTGCTGCTATAAAATAGTTAAATTCGCATCAGGAAAGCCTAACCACTCATACCACTGCAAAGCAATCTCTGAACTGAACTGGTTGGATTTCTTAAACTATTTCTGCTTTACCCAACTAATGCTAGCCCATAAACTAATCTATAAACCAAATATCTGCCCAGCACTCTCATCAATACTACAAACTTATATTCCTATTCATACCCTAAGATCCTCCAGCAAAGTGCTACTAAGTGTAACAAAGCAAAATAAAAGAGCTGGACAATGCTTGTCCTCCCATAGCATTGCTAAACAATGGAACTGCTTACTCTCCCATATTAACCAAACAGACTTTATAAAGACATACAAAGTAACATTAAAAACGTACTTCCTAAATAACCTCAAATGCCAATGCAACACAAACAAGACACCATAAAACCTGCACTACTTAATATTAACCCACTTCCATAGTTCAAAGTAACTACTACCCTGACAGAAACACAGCTCTATTACCACTATTTTCTGTTCAGTAAGAACTGCCATGTTTTCATCCAATGCCAAAAAAAGAAACAACTCAAATTTTGTACTATACTTCCAACTGTTGTCTAAGTTTTTATAAGTTTTGATACATACTGTTAAGTTTTATATGTCTGTGTATTATTCTTCTATACTTTATTAACTTTTGCATATTCCCCTTTTTAAAAATGTTGTCAAGTGTCTATATTTTATTTGACTGCACGCTGCTTCGCAAGGGACGGCTTGCACCTGTCACCCCTGGGATTCCGGATTTTGGCAAAGGCTCTTGCCACCCCCATAGTGCCTTTTTTAGGCAAGGCTCAAATTCTAAACCTACCACCCTAGAACACAACAAAGAAAAAAAACTAAGGGTAATGCTGCTCAATGCCAGAAGTCTCAACCTCAAGATGCACGCACTCGAGGCCCTTCTCAGTATGGAAAACATCGATGTCTGTGCTGTGCCAGAAACCTGGTTCAAGGCTCCTGAGAGCACCCCAGCACTATCAGGTTTTACCTCATATCATGCGTTCCGGCCTCAAAATCCGGACAATACCAAGAAAGGAGGAGGGGTATCCATATTCATCAAGGACACCCACACCTCAAGATTGGTGGCAACGCACAATGCATCGGAAACCATCCAGGTGTAATTAACCATAGGCAAGACTGCTCTGCAATTTGTAGCATGTTACAGGCCACCCTTGCAAACTCAGGAACCTCACATGGCCTTCCTGAAAACACTGGAGGGGATAAATGTATCTCCGAACACCATCATACTAGGTGACTTCAACTACCCTAATATAGACTGGGAACACTACTCAAGCCCAAACACTCTAGCCCAAAAGTTCCTGGAATTCATAAACTCAAATGCCATGGAACAACTAGTCACCATCCCCACAAGAGGAGAAAACATACTTGATCTCATCATCACGAACATGGGAGCACAATGTTCAACATCGGAAGTATACCCCTCACTGGTGAGATCAGATCACAAACTAATCTCGCTGGAGGTCCTCATCCCACCCCCACCTGAAATGAAAAAGACCACAGTAAAGAACTTCTCGAAAGCCGACTTCACACTTCTAAAGACTAGTGTGGTCTCCTTTAAGGCCCCTGAGCCGGCGGTAAACATTACTCAAACCGCTGAATCACTTACAAATGCCTTCTACCAGCACCTGCAGGGCTGCATGGATCAGGCAATCCCAAGCAAAACAAAGACTCTTTGTACCAAAGGCAAGCGTCCAGTCTGGTGGACCCCAGCCATAAACAAACTCTACAACAAAAGGAGAAAGCTACTACAAGATAGAGCAAAATCCTTAAAAGGTAAGACACCGCTGATCACTATAAGTAAAAAGCTAAGAGCTCTTATAAAATCATCCAAAGCTAATTTTGAGAAAAAAATAGCTAAGGACTCTAAAGACAACCATAAGGCATTCTTTAGCTATGTCAGAAACCTAGGAGGAAACTCCCAGATATGCTCAGAATTAGTTCAAAATGATGTGAAGATTACTGATCCTACAGACATTGCCAACATACTGGCTGACAGGTTCATTGCAAACTCCCCCCCCTCCCCCCCTAAAGGAGAGATATCTATACCAAATGAGTGTAGCCCCCCCCAAACATCTCTAACGCCCAGGTGAGAACTGCTCTCTCCAAGGCAAAGAACACAGCATCCATGGGACCTGATGGTGTCCCCGGCTGTGTGCTCCATGAACTCAATGAGGAATTAAACCCACAGTTAGGACAGCTGTTTAATCTTAGTATCACCTCCGGATACGTACCCAGGGAGTGGCGCACAGCGACTGTGGTCCCACTCCACAAAGGCGGTGCCTCCACCGACCCTGGAAATTACCATCCCATTAGCTTGACAAGCCTTATCTGCAAAGCCATGGAGAGGATCATAATGGATCTCATAAATAAAGACATAGGGAATTTGCAGACTTTGGATCCAAACCAGTTTGGCTTTGTCAAAGGCAGATCATGCCTTTTAAACTTGGTTGACTTTTTCGAAACAGTCACCAAGGCCATTGACGAGGGAAAGGCAGTCCATACAGCCTACCTAGACCTGGAGAAGGCTTTCGATACAATACCCCACTCGGGTATCATTGAAAAACTCATCAACTTAAATGTAAACCCATACATTACAAGATGGGTTGCAAACTGGCTGAGTGACAGAACCCACAGGGTCAGAGTTGCTGGCGCCATGTCAGACTCAAAGCCTGTCACAAGTGGTGTCCCACAGGGCTCAGTCCTGGGCCCACTCTTGTTTGGCATCTACTTTTCTGAAGTACAAGCAAACACAGGAGGGTTATGGCTGACAAAGTTTGCAGATGACTGCAAACTGGGCGCCATAGTCGAAAACACATCCGACACAGATATCCTTCAGAAGGGTCTCACAGAAACGGATGACTGGTGCCAGAGCCATGGCCTAAAGTTAAATGCCAAGAAATGCATAGTCATACCCTTCGGGAAAAACAAGGTTACCCCTAGCTACCATATAGGTGGCAATCCCCTGATCACAGAAGAAGTTATCAGGGACCTGGGAACCCAGGTTGACAGTAGTCTTTCATTCGACACTCATATTGCTAAAGTAGTTAGGAAGACCTTCTACATTGCCCACCTTATCATGAAGGGATTCACATCTAGATCAAGGGAGGTCATAGTCTCCCTATACTCATCACTCATCAGACCAATGATTGAGTACAATGCCCCATTCGGAATGTATCTGACCCGACACTTGCAGCAGCTGGAGAGGCCACAAAAGTTCCTCACCAAAAGGATAAAGGGTCTCAAAAATCTGTCTTATGCTGCCCGACTGAAAGAACTCCAGTTATATTCAGTTGCTTACCGCTTGCTCAGAGGTGACCTGTGCCTGGCATACAAGGCCATGTCAAACCCAGATTTGATGAACATGCTTCATCTCAAAAAATCTAGATCCCTCAGAGCCACAAGGGCGGGAGACTTAAACCTCGACACGGTTATTAATAGGACATGCTGGAGGGATAGATTCATCACCCAAAGACTCCCTATGCTGTGGAACAAAATCCCGGTTTATGTGAGGCAGAGCACCTCGCTGGCCTTGTTCAAGAGGAACCTTGACCAATGGATGGGAGATCGCAGATACACCCCAGGGGTTACCTCAGTGTCACTGCTCGACAGAGGCACAGCAAAATAATGGGCATAGTTTCTCCAAACTAAAGGGGTGGTGTAAGCCACAAAACTATGGGCTAGGCTTGTAAATGCCCTCGGGCAGATAGCCTAGTATGAACCTATGAACCTATGAACCTAATTGTGGAGCTTTTCTCCCCGGGCCTCCACTGAAAATGGGTTTCTGACCCAGTGGACTTTCCCGGTCAACAAATGTCAATAAATAAATAAATATATTAAGTAAGGAGAGGATGGCTTCAAAGTGTGGAGGTGAGAGATCATTTAAGGAAAGATTTGTCAACAAGAATAAGCAAATGAACATGGGAGCACTCTTTACTAGTTACCTGATAATGCAATTTTGGATCAACTAAAATTTACCAACGGAAAAATCCCATTGATGAGCTAAATCAACATTCAGCCTGATTTATGTGCTTTATTAATTGCTAGTATCATAATGTGGTTACCTTCAAATTTGCTGTAATGCATTGCACGTAAGTAACACTTGAATGAAAACTTGAATGAAAACTTTTAGTTATGTACTTACCATAACTTTAGATGTTTGGGATCCATCTCGCCTACATTCTGTACTGATGGGCTCGGAGCCGATCCCTCGGCTCCGACTCGGCACGCTTATGCTATAGAGTGAGGCCTCTTATTGGCTGAGCTATCTTTATCCCAGGATGCACCACCACTAATCCCCCAGATCTTGTTTGTCCGCATTCATGCACACATGCACAACTTGTTTATATAACATTGTTAGATGTTTCAAGATGAAACAACAGGATTCGGACCTTCTGATATCCTCTGATCTCCAAGGAAGGGGGACGGAGGGTGGGTTATTAGGAATGTAGGTGAGATGGATCCCAAACATCTAAAGTTATGGTAAGTACATAACTAAAAGATGTTATGTGATCCTATCTCGCCTACATTCTGTACTGATGGGACAGCGTCCCTAGCACCTAAATCCTGGGTGACTCATTGGAAAACACTCCCGAGCACTGTGGAACCAAATGAAGCTCGTCCTCTACATGCCACATCCAATTTGTAGTGGGAAATAAAAGTGTGCGGGGAAAACCATGTAGCTGCAGCACAAATGTCACTAATGGCAAGCTTAGAATGAAATGCTATCGAAGTAGCCATAGCCCTTGTAGAATGAGCTTTGACAGAGGTGGTAAGCTCTTTGTTAGAATAGGAATAAGCTTGAGTAATACAGTCCCTGATCCATTTGGCAATAGTGACCTTTGTGACAGCTTTGCCCAATTTATTGTCTGCAAAGGATACAAACAACTGATCTGTTTTCCTTGTTTGTTTGGTCCTGTCTAAATAAAAACGCAATTGCCTGT
The DNA here is from genome assembly GCF_019279795.1 of Protopterus annectens. NCBI lineage: Eukaryota > Metazoa > Chordata > Ceratodontiformes > Protopteridae > Protopterus > Protopterus annectens. Next base: position 350,800,084 of record NC_056727.1, read on the forward strand.
GGACATCTAGTGTGTGAAATATGAATTCCGCTTTGTTAGAATATTTTGGAAAAAAGACTGGAAGTTCTAACGATTGTTGTAAGCAGAAACTGGAACAAACTTTAGGGACAAAGGAAGGATTTGGCCTGAGGGATACTCTGTCTTTGTGAAAAACCAAGTACGGGGGTTTTACTGACAAAGCTTGAAGCTCTGAAACTCTTCTGGCAGAAGTAATTGCCACCAGAAAAGCTGTCTTCCATGATAGAAACTTTAGATCACATGTAGCCGCCGGTTCAAAGGGGAAGGAAGTCAAGGCGCGTAACACTATATCGAGATCCCATGGAGGTGCAGGATGAGAAATCGGAGGTCTTAATAGAGCAGCACCTTTCAAGAAGGTCTTACACAATCTGTTGCTCATTAAAGGTGGGTTTGTGGATTCGTGAAAATTGGAAATCGTTGCCAATTGGACCTTGATGGTAGAGACTGAAGAGCCTTGATTGAAAAGAGAAGTTAAAAATTTTAGTACTTCTGCCACGGGAATAGAGATGGGGTCCAGGCCCGGAGTTGAGCCCAAATAGCAAATCTTTTCCATTTGCTAGAATACAGTTTCTTTGTAGCAGACTTATGGGCCGAAGATAATATGTGTACAACCTCTGGATCCAATGTATGACTCCTGACTATAGTCGGAAGAGGAGGAGCCAAGCAGTCAATTTTAAGGTGTGCAGGGACTGGTGGAATAGTCCCGACTGATGAACCAAAAGATCTGGGATCTGATCCAGGAACCATGGACCTTCCAGAACATATTTCCGAAGGTAGGGAAACCATACTTGACGAGGCCAGTAAGGAGCAATTAAGATCATTCTGCTCCCCAAGAGAGATGCCTTTTGAATCACCCTGGGAAGGAGAGGAACTGGAGGGAAGGCATAAAGCAAGCCGGTGGGCCAAGGACGGACTAGTGCGTCCATGGGGCTCTTCCCCGGAGCCGGGGTTAGAGAGAAGAATTCTTTGCACTTCGCATTCAGAGGAGTCGCAAAGAGGTCACAACACGGAACTCCCCATTTGCTGAAAATCTGACGTGCAACTGTCATATTCAGAGACCATTCGTGAGGAGAGAGGATGGTTCTGCTCAATCTGTCGGCTATCACATTGGACTTGCCCGGTATGTGAGTAGCCACTAGAAAATGTTTGGTCGAGACTACCCATTCCCAAACTCTCATGGCTTCTCTGCAAAGAGGATAGGATCTGGTCCCTCCCTGTTTGTTCAGGTACCAGACAACTGACATGTTGTCTGAGTGAACGGCAATTATGCCCTGAGGGAGATAATCATGAAGGGCTTGAAGGGACAGAAGTACTGCCCTCATTTCTAGGATGTTGATATGAAGTAGGGTCTCTTCCGGGTGCCATTTGCCTTGGACTGACCTGCCCAGGGAATGCCCCCCCACCCCATCTGGGAGGCGTCCGTGGTCAAAGTGGCCGCAGGAGGAGGTAGAACAAAGGGTCATCCCTGATCCAAATTGGAGGGCACTAGCCACCAGCAAAGGTCCCGTTTGCAAGATTCCATGATCCATATGAGGTGACTGAGAGGGAGTTCCTGAAAGGACCACTGAGCTGAAAGAAGCCACTGGAGAATTCTCATGTGCAACCTTGCCAAGGGGACTAAAAGAACCATGGCAGACATGGATCCCGATAGCTGCAGGACCATCCTGGCTGGAGCTTTGGACCTGGGAAGTAAGGCTCAAACTTGAGTCTGTATGGTTTGTATTCTGTCTGTAGGTAGATAGACCCGCATTCGGTTTGAGTCTATCTCTACCCCTATGAATCTTATTCGTTGAGATGGCAGCAACACAGACTTTGGCCAATTGAAGGTGATTCCAAGGGAACTGCCCAGTGATATAGTGGCTTTAAGGCTCTGCAGTCGTAGATGCCTGGAGGTGGCAGTTAGGAGCCAGTCGTCTAGATATGGAAACACCTGGAATCCTAGACTTCTCAGGTGAGCAGTCACAACTGCCAAACACTTGGTGAACACCCTGGGGGCTGTGGTGAGACCAAAGGGCAGTGCACAGAATTGAAAATGACTGCCTCCTAGGCTGAAGCGCAGATGTCTCCTGGACGCTTGATGTACCATGATATGGTAATAAGCGTCCTTGAGATCTATGGAGCACATCCAGACACCCTTCTCCAGCAATGGGAGAATGGTTTGTAGGGTGACCATTCGGAACTTGGACTTTCTGACTGAACGGTTTAGGATGCTGAGGTCCAAAATGGGCCTCAAGTCCCCGGTCTTTTTTGGCACCAAAAAGAATCTTGAGTAAGTCCCTAATCTGATCTGGTCTGCGGGGACCGGTTGGATGACTCCTTTTTGCAGCAGCTTTGAAACTTCTGAGGCTGCAGTATCCCGCTGACTGGGTGGCGGGTCCGGGATTTTTTTGGACTGAGGGGGGAAATGAGAGAATGGAATGGTGTAACCTCCGGCGATAATTCGAAGCACCCATCGGTCCTGAGTGATACCTTCCCAGGCTTTTAGCTGTGGCTCCGGAGCTGCACAGTCGGGCAATCCCTCAGGGACTGTGAAAGGCTGAAGAGCCACGAAAGGACTCGCGGTCTCCAGTGTTGCGAGGGCCTCTGCCGCCTCTGGGATGGCGCCTTCTGGAAGAATTTCCCCCTCCCCTGCCTCTGGAAGGGGAATCCTCCTGCTGAGAGGGGTAAGGCTTCTGAGATCTACGGAACCACATTTTCCCTCCTCTTTTAGCCTTGGGATAAGGCCGAAAGGGAGTGGAAAATCGTGCCCCTACGGCAGTCAGAGTCTTACCCTCCTGTTCACAGCAGGTCAGTGTGTCCTTTACCTTGGGTCCAAACAGGGAGGACCCATCAAAGGGGGCGTCAGCAAAGGAAGACTTAAAGGCCTCCGCGAAATGACACAAGCGGAGTCAGGCTTGTCTCCGTAGAGCAATGCCTGTACCCGCCGCTCTACTCGCCCCTTCGGCCGCATAAGGAATGAGCCTCATGGACGAGTTTGAGATGGACGACATTGTAGCCAGCTGAGAGCCAACCGTCTGGGCCAGCTCCTCAGGCAGGTTACCCAAGAGGGTATCGGTTAGTTCTTTAATCAGATCCCTCTGAAATCTGGTAAAGTGCATAAGGTAGTTCAAGGACCTCAATGTAAAGGCCAATGAACTCAGGGTGCACTTTCCGTACCGATCCATGCTCCTAGACTCCTTATTAGGAGGATGGACGGACGTCGAAGCCACTGCTACATATTGCTGGGTAGCAGATGCCGCCACCAAAGCATCTACAGCCACACCTTTAGTTAGAAACTCTTTTTCAGGGGGTACCGAGAGGAACTTATTCGGACGAGCAGGCACCGGTTCCACAGAGTCTGGGTGTTCCCACGCCCTTCGACAGATCAAATCCAAGAGCTCATTGAAGGGCGGAGACACCCAGGAGGCGGAGGACTGAGCCCCGAAGGCCTTCAGGAACACCGACTCATCAGTAGAGGGAGGTTTGGACTGCCAGCCGCCTCGTTGTTTTAGGGCTTCCAGGATGTCTGCAAAGGAGACATCATCCGAGGACGACTTAGGGGACCCCTCTGCATCATCGAGATCAGTGTCTGATGTAAGAGACTCATCAGGGGAGTCAACGTGCTTCCTCTTGCACGATCTCTTCCTGGGGGGTTCTTCTGAAGATGCTTCAGAAGGACCTCCAGGAGGGGGAGAAACCCCAGTGGGGGTAACCTCAGGCCCCGGGGCTCCGCTGTCTAAGGACAGGGGGACTGCCAAAGACCCAGTCTCGGTATGCAGGGAAGGAGCTGGGGAGACCGTGGAGGTAGCCAAGGAAGATTTGGCTAACACACTCCTCATAGCCCTGAAGGTGGGACCACCAGAAACCTGGGAGGGTCCCACCTCCGTGGCCACGACAGTGGACGGCAGTCCCGCCGCCGACGCACCAAGAGGGAGACTTGGGACCGAAAACATCAATCCCGAAGCCTCCCCCCCAGGGCCGACGGAAGAAGTCTGTGTACTGAACTCCGACCCAAGAGCCGGAGTTGGAGCAAGGGTCGGGCCCGACCCTAAAACCTCCACCGGTTCCACCAGCACCGGCTCCAACGGTGCCGAGGCTGTTGGAGGAGGAACCATAGTAGGGAAGTGGACCATCGGCTCCGAAGCCAAATGGGCTGGAGCTGAAACTAGCTTTTGGAACACCGGAGACTGGAAGAGTCTTAGAAGCACCCTGTCGATGTCCGAATCAGACATCTTGGATGATCTGGAGGATACCGATCGGGCCTGAACGATTTCTCCATCGGCTCCAAAGGACTCGGGGACTGGCTCCGAATGGACTCTACCACTATCGGCTCCGAGGGAGATCTCAAGGCAATTTCCCTCGGTGCCGACAAGGACTTCGGCTCCGAGGGGGAAGAGTCTGAGCCGGTAATCCTTATCGGCTCCAATATCAGTGGAGCCGATGAAGGTGACCCGCCTCTCGATGCCCCAGTCCTCGACTCCGAGACCAGAGGGGTCGAGGCTGGAGGCATCGAGGCAGACCGTTCCGCCCTCAGCTCCGAAGTCCGTGGAGCCGATGGAGAAGTCTGCCTAGGTTTTTTGGCAGTCAGTTCCAACTGACTGGTCGGAGCTGATGCTTTCTTCTTTTTTGAAGGAGAGGGTGACGAAGATAAAGCTTCCTCGAAGGATGGCTTGATTAATCCCTTAAGGATTAATTTGTTTTTCCTCTCCTGGAGGACCCTAGATGAAAAGGCGTGACACACGCTACAAGATTCTTGTAGGTGCTTGGCGCCTAAGCAGTAAACGCACGAGGAGTGGTCGTCCGTTATGGACATCTTAAAACCACACCTCGTGCATTTTTTAAACCCGGAGGGTTTATGTTCTTTGGACATTTTTGTTTGTCTAGAGAAAACACAGTTATGAAAATAACAAGTAAAAAATTAGCTAGAAGTTCAAAAAGTAAAGTTTTCTTTCTTTTCTTTTTTTTTTTTTTTACACAATAACAAGAAATAACACAGAAAGAGAGGGTCAAGACCCTCTAACTAAAACGGGTACTTGACCCACTAATAAACACTAGCCACAAAAAACGCTAGAATAGCAAAAGGGGAAGGCCCCTCTAACTAAAACGGAAACCTTCCCTTCACAAAAAATAACAATTTTCTCAACAGAAAATGCAAATACACACACGTATCACAAGAATAGCCATTAAAACAGCTTTTGGTTTGAAAACTTTGAAATTCCTGACAGGAAAAGTCTAAATAAATAGTACTTAGCCCAGCCAAGTTGAGACCACGTCTAAGCTTGTAAGCGGCAAACGAGATCTGGGGGATTAGTGGTGGTGCATCCTGGGATAAAGATAGCTCAGCCAATAAGAGGCCTCGCTCTATAGCATAAGCGTGCCGAGTCGGAGCAGAGGGATCGGCTCCGAGCCCATCAGTACAGAATGTAGGCGAGATAGGATCACATAACATCATATGTTTCCACACACCTGCACACAGAAACAAGGACACAAGTATAAACACTTCAGGTTTAAGATAGCAGTGACTTCTGGATAGTGTAAATCCTTAGACACACTTATTTATTTTCACAACTTCTGAAGTGTTTTTGCTTGGAAACATTCCATAAATTAGCAATCCAATATACTTAAGCATATAGCATAACTGAAGTCATTCTGAACTATAACAGTAAATGGGAAAACAAGTCATTCTGTTAAGTAAAAAAAGTACTATGATACCCAAAAATTATTACAAAGAAAGTAAAGATCAGTTTAGTCACACTTTTAATGAGAGGGAAAATGCAAGCAAAATATATTATTATCTATGTGGACAACACAATTTTGTTATGAGCTTACTGTTCATTGTTTGAATTTTCTTGACCTTATTGGTTCTGCTAAAATTAGTGATCTATTTTACAGTGATCAAATGGTGTTTCTCATATTACTGTCATTGTGGAGCATTTCAAAGGACCATCCTCCTACCATCCCTCAAGAACTCATAATCCTTTTCCTTTAAAGAGTTACATCTACATCTTCTCTTTTTGTTAAAAATGGCATAATAACACTCCTCAGGATCAAGACAAATTTACAAAGTGTCTATCCACAGTGCAGTTCACAATATCTCACTTGTTTACCAAATGAAATCTATGTAAGGTTTTTATAGGCTGAATTCCTAGCAGAACATGTTACGAAGTATAGTTCATTTCTGGAACAAAACAACCTGCCAGGTTTTGTTTTTTGAAGAATTTTCCAAAATGTTGCTTCACTTATTTCATAAAAATAAATCAGACTGATTTAAAGCAGTTGTACCATTACATCTGTTCCACCCTCACCACTGAAGCAGACAAGTTTGTTTACTAGTAAAAATATGTATTTTACCATTGATTACAAATGTGCTTGCCTAGATATTTCTTAAGCTGTGCAATATGACTTCATTTTAATTCCACATTTTGCCAGCTCTATAATACATTTTCCATGTGTAGTGTAGTAAGTGTAATTTCTTTTAAGATAAAAAGAAAATAAGTCAGAGGTTTACCTTAAAGGCTGTGCAATAAGGAAAGACAATTAAGAATCTATTTAAAGAATATATCTAGGATTAAAATATTCCAGTTTTCCTCTTTTTAGTCATGAACTATGTCATCGGTAATATTATTACATTTTAGCTACAGGTAGTAAACAGCATTAGAACAAAAGTATAACATACAGTCTAATTTTATTAACCTTAACAGTTGCTACGCCACATCATGGTATACATGGTGGTGGCATTAGTTATATCTGCCCACTGTCTATATTACATAAACAACTTGACATTGTGAGTTTATCATATGTACAAATTCCCCATTATAGTCAGCAAAACTATAATGACAGTTTCACTGTATAACGCAATATATCCATAGATGTACAGAGTTCCGTATTTGTAAAAAATCAAAATGTTCAAGTATGTATAGCCTCTTAGGGACAGGCACATGTTTATATAACTGACTGATCACCTAAAAAAACTATCAGAAGCAAAAGTCAGAAACCTAACTTATGGTTGTCTGACCTTGGAATCAGATATACTAAGTAGAGAAATGCTGGATAGGGTTCTAGGGGGATTGCCGTCACCTACACATATAGCTAATCTGTTTTTGGCCCCTTTTCAAACCCAATTTCTTCTTAAGTGTTTTTTGACTAAGTAGACCAGCAATCTGACAAACCAGAATCTTTGGGACATATATGTCATTATAGGGTACTAGGCTAGAAAAAGGGAGGAGAGAAGATAAGGGGCAGATAATTTGGTTAGGTGGAATATGTGAACCAGTAGTTAGTAAAAAGTACAAGGTGCTGGACAATGAATGTACATGAGGAATGTCCAATGCATTTACACAGAAAACAGTAGCAGTAAAGACCAAAATAGATTGTAGAGGACAAACAAGATTAGGCATTACTAGTAAGATAAGTGTAGCAGAATATTAGACTTAAATGTGTCATGGTATGAAGCATTACACAGACTATCTGGAAATCTATATCAGTTCTTAAAGAAATGCCATATGTTTGTTACTGTACTACTCTTAGGTCATTTTAACAGTACCTGATATCTCCTAACCTCCTCTGATACTGCAAACGCTGTTCTGAGTTTGCCAAAGTATTTCTAAGTTTTGCAAAGCTTTTCTGTGTTTGTAGAAGATTTCCTATGTTTGCACACATTTTTTTTTACATTTGGGAACATTTCTCAGGGTTTGTAAACTTATTTCCAAGGATTCCTGATACTGCAGAAATTCTGCTTTTTGTTGTGAAGCATGTGTTACTGCACTTGAGCTCAAAGCCAGTCTGTTTTATATTAAGAGGGTCTTATTCTGCACTCTGGTGGGAGCAGAGGACTGATTCAACCCATCAGAGTTGGGAACTGCTGGTGGAAGGCTTATTGTGCATTTATCTGTTTGACCTGAGGGCATACCTGTATAAAAGTCTTTAATTCTACATGTATAAAAGCCTTACATTTTTGTGAGACTGTACTCATTTCTTCAGCGCTTCCATGTACCTGGCTTGGACACCTTTGACTACAAGATCTTGGATTGCATCTAAAGAAATCTGCAGACGTACAAAGCTGATATAAGTAGTTTTTTTTCCTTGCGCTATCCCACTGCTATTTAAGAGTTCTGTGCTGCATTATTGATTTGTTTGAATTTATCACTATTTCTCAGCACTTGTTAAAGAAATGCCATCTGTTTGTTACTGTACTGCTCTTATGTTGTTTTAACAGTGTTGTGATATTTCCAAACCTCTGATGCTACAAAAGCTGTTCTGAGTTTGCCAAAATATTTCTGAGCTTTGCAAATTTTTTCTGCATTTCCTGAAGTTTTCCTGTTTTTGTGCACCTATTTTTTGTATTTCAGAACATTTCTTAAGGTTTGTGAACTTATTTCCAAGGATTTCTAATACTGCATGCATTCTGCCTTTTGATGTAAAACATGTGTTACTGCACTTGAGCTCAAACCAGTTTGTTTTACATTAAGGTGAGAGCATAGAGCTGATTCAACTCATCTCAGTTGGAAACTGCTGTTGGAAGGCTTAGTATGTGCTTATCTGATTGGACTGAGGGCTTAACTGTGTAAAAGTCTTTCATCTTCCTGGTATAGAAGCCTCATGCAAATGCATTTACCCATGACTTGTATATACACAAACCTCTCCAGTTTAAAATGCTGTATAGGAAATATTCTCCACAGTCTCTCTCACTATTCATAGCTGCTTGAAGAGCTGCCAGTTTTTGCAGAGGGCAGCATCACTGCAGCTCATCTAAAAGTATATTACTAAGCACTCTCACTTGGACCTTTAAGTGTCTCTCCCCTACTCCTTCCCATTTACAAAGGATCTAGTGTAATGAATAGGTTCCCTGTCATATCTCTTTCTTGCCTGCTAAATATGGGCATCTTGAGGCAGTGTAGTAGCTATTATATGTTCACTGACAACCATTTAATTTTAGAACACACAAACACAGCATGTGTGAGATGTAGATACATAATGTCATTGCAGGCAAAGCTCTCACATGCACACATGAAAAATGCAAACCAGGTTGTCAATGTTATACCCTAAACACTCACTACCAACACTAAGAATCATACACATAGACCCACATATAGGGTGTCACTCACATGTAATCTGCCAAAACCTTCAAGACCTCTGAAAAAAGAATACCTCAGTGCCCCCATGCACACTCAAAAAAGCAGTGGCTCACACAACACATAACTCTGAAAATCATAGTAGCCCTGCTACCAAGCCCATAAGGTAACATATCATGCAGCCAAATATTCTAGTTATTGTGGATTCCATTGTAACACATACTGATGCCCCCTTACCATGCTAAACAAGGAGAAGATCACAATGAGCTGTCTGTCTGGAGCCAGGATCCACCAGATCACACATGCACTCAAGTCCTTAAACCACATATACCAGTATGAAATAGTCATGGTCTATGTAGATGTAAACAACCTAAGATATACCTCACTGGACTATATGAATTGAGACATGATGGAGCTCTGTGAATATGTCTCCCATGTGGGTATTAATCTAGCCTTGAGTAGCAGCCTATCTTCATCAGAGATGATACCACAGTACCAGAAAAAAATGATTGACTTCAACAATTGGCTTAGTTTCTGGTTTCAGAACAGGTGGGTCCAATATCATTTAGCCTGGGGAGACACGATTGACAAACCACAATGCTTTGCTTGAAATGGTATGCACTTGTCACCACTTAGCTTCCAGATACTGACAAAAACTTTGTCTATCCCCATAGTGCCTTTTTTTAGGTTGTGCCAGGTTGTTAAACTCTCTGACATAACAAAAATTACTCACGACCACCTAAAGGTACTGCTGCTCAATGTTAGGAGATTGAATAAAAAAACTGCACTCCCTGGAAGCACTCCTCACCCTGGGCAATGCAGGCATATGTCATCATTGTTCAGAACCATGGAGAGCACCCGGTATCAAATGCTATAATTCCTTTTATACATTTTGATCCCCCTCAGGATAAAACAAAGGAGGAGGTGCCTCAGTGTTCATAAAGGGCAAGTACATGGGTCTATATCATATGAGCAAATCGCACAAATTGCAAACGCTCATAACATCGAATGTACCGGACCTTGAAGTGGTTTTTCTGAGATTGCGGTACAGAGAAGAATGGGATATTTGCCATTTCCTCACTGTAGTCCGATCTCGGAGTTGGAATATATATTTAGTGGGGGGTGTGGGGGGTGCAGCCCCCCACAATAGGAAGTTTGAGGTCTGGTACGTTTGATATTATGAGCTTCCACAATTTGTGTGATTCGCTCATATGATAGAGACCCCAAGTACACTACTAGACTACTCCAACAACATGACTTGCTTGAGCTGCTCCATGTCCAACTAACCCTATCATGTCCTTGCTAGCTACAGATACCCTAACATAACTCTGGAAAACCACACCTCCTACCTAAACCTACTGGGCTCTCTTAACATTCACCTTGACACCATACTTATCGGTGACTTCAACTACTTCTACATAAAGTAGGAGAGGTATTTTGGGCTTCGTTAATGCAAGCACTCTGGAGCAACTAGTTAGCTCCCCAACTAAAGGTACAAATATCCTAGACCGGGTACTCACAGACATGAGGGATGCTGCTCCTTCCTATGCATTAACTTGTCCTTGGTAAGATCTGACCACAAAATGCTCTCCTTTAGTATTAAAACAAACTTAGAACCTCCATCAAACTCAAAGCCTGTTAAGAATTTTGTTAAGGCCAATTATCTGAAAGTAAGTAACAGCCTATTAAACTTCCAAGCCTCTCCAAACCCAGATGACACTGAGGCCTACTCTGTGCTGTACACAAAAGCACTGTACAACCACAGATATAGCTGAGGTCTGTATTACCATATCGAATAGTAAAAATGTCGAATGCTCACATGAGTGAAAATGCGGGAGAACGAACTTGTTTTTTTGGGGTCACAGTACAGTGAGGATTGGAATATTTGCCCTTTCCTCACTGTAGTGTGACCTCGCAGTTGGAATATATATATTTACCGGGGGTGTGGGGGGCACAACCCCCCAAAATAACAAGTTAGTTTTCATCTGTTTTCGCTCATGTGAGCATTCAACATTTTTACCATTCAATATGATAATATAAACCCACATAGCTGGATAGAGGAAGCAGTGCCTGTCTGAGTCAACCATATGATTACTGGCAACTCCTAGTGTAACTATTCGACAAAACGAAAAAAATCCTCTCCAAAGGCAAGAAAAACAGACAAAACAGTGCAAAAAGAAACTCACCAGTCTGAACAAACAAAGTAGAGAGCTGGTCAAATCTGCCAAAGTAAACTATGAGGCAAAGGCAGCCTCCTATGTGAAAGATAACCATACGGCTTTTTTAATTATTTTTCTAGCCTCAGGGGAATTGCTCAGCAATATGCCAAGTTAATCTGGAATGGAAAACCTTGCAACCAGTGTGAAACTATACCAAACCTCCTGGCCAACAAGTTCAGTTCAAACTCCCCCCATCCCCTCCTACCACACCCAAAGAAATACCTGCAACCATCCCCATACTGGTCATTATGAGGGAGCAGGTCCTTACTGCACTCACTAAAGCCAAAAACACAGCCTTCATGGGTCCCAAGAACTTTCCAGGATGCTTCTTAAATATATTAATACAGAATCTATCTGGGACACTAGAAACTCTCTTTAACTACAGCCTCCAGATGGGCTTTGCAACAGAGGAATGGAGTACTGCAACAGTCATCCCACTGCACAAGGGGGACCCATCAACTGACCCAGGGAACTATAGACCCATAAGCTTGACCAGTGATATCTGTAAGGCCATGGAAAGAATTATTATGGACCTGTTCAATAAATACATAGGACATTTCCAAACACTGGACAAGAACCAACTTGTCTTTGTTAAAGGGAGGTCTTGTCTGCTCAAGTTGGTGGACTTCTTCAAGAAACTCACCAGGCCCATGGATAAGGGTAAAATTGTGCACACAGCTTATCTAGACCTGGCCAAATGTATTGACACAATCCTCCACTCATGGATCATCAATAAGCTTACTGAGTTAGGCATAAGCCCCTACTTTGTCAGGTGATAGCAAACTGGTTCACTGACAGGATACATGTTGTCTGGACAGGTGAATCCACTTCTGAAAATAAACCTGCTGCTAGCAGTGTCCCATAGGGCTCAGTGTTGTGACTCCTTCTGTTTGGTATCTATTTCTCTTAAGTGAAGGCCAATGTTGGGGGCCTCTAGCTCACAAAGTTCACCAATGACTGTAAGCTGGGAGCAATCAATGAATCTCCAAACAATGTTCACATCCTACAATCAGGCCTAAAAATAAAAAAATAGTGCCAAAACCATGGTCTGAGACTAAATGCTAAAAAATGTGTAATCATACCCTTCAGTAGATCAACTATCCCTGCAAATTATAATATTGATAGCACACCCCTAAAGTAGACCCAATGGTGAGGGACCTATGAACACAGATAGATAGTAACCTAAACTTTGACCAACAGGTAGCTACAATAGTGAGGAAATCCTTTTATGTGGCTCACCTTATAAGTAAAAGCATGGCATCAAGGTCAAAGGACATTATAGTGCCCTTGTGCTCGGCCTTCATCAGGCCTATAACTGAGTACAATGCTCCCTCCTGCATGTACCTAACCAGGCACTTACACCAAATTGAGTGGTCCCAGAGGTTTTTCACTAAAAAAAATACAAAGCTTAAGACACATGTCTTATGTGGACCAGCTAAAGACCCTATTCCTTTACTCCATTTCACATCATTTATTGAGAAGTGACTTATGCCTGACCTACAAGGCATTCTCTCTGATCCAGCCCTGATGAAAATTTTACATATTCATAAGAAAATTTATATGACAGTTATATGTTCTGTGGACCTGAACCTTATTTGGGACTCTAACAGAACTTGCTGTAGAGACAGGTTTATATCCCAAAGGTTACCTCATCTGTGAAATAAACTTCCCATCCTCTTAAAACAAAGCTGTCTCTCACTCCCTTTGAAAAGAATTTTGATAAATAGATGGGGAACTATAAATTCTCTCCCACAGTACTACTCATGTCCCTTAATGGCAAAATGGCTCAGGGCTTAAGCACCCAAAGACTCACTACACTGATACTACCCCATCCCATACCTGGGATTTAAGACATAATATTGTCACAATTTCCCTTAACAGCATACAGGGAACACACTCAGTCCTAGAGCTGGGTTTCCCTCTCTCCAGGCTCCCATTAAGACTCCCCACTGTAAGTTGAGTCCTCAGCTGATTGTTCCAAGTCAAATCTTCTACCACCCTCACTGTAAAACCAGTGCTCTGTGTCCCTGCTCAAAGTAGCTGACAAACACATTCTTTGAGATTGATTCACACACACACACACACACACACACACACACACACACACACACACACACACACACACACACACACACACACACACACACACACACACACACACACACACACACACACACACACACACACACACACACACACACAAGGGAAAGGCTGACAATGATTTACCAGCTAAGCCCCCCTCTGCCCAGACTATAAGGTAGATACGGCCACCAGAACACTCCAAAACCAGCTACTCTAAGGCTCTTACAAGGGTACCCAATTATACTGAGTAAAATTAATACTAATGCAAATGGTAATGTTTGACCAATGCAACATCACCAAATAAATATAAATACTCTCAAAGGTTAAAATATTCTCTAAAACACCAGCCACAATGAAAAGTTTAAATATATTTAATAATAAATAATAAAAGAACATGAAAATACTAAATATCTATTTAAAATAAACACCAATGTTTCAATCACAGGAAATAGTAAAAAAATAACACAGATTGATAGATTCACACAGTTACAGATGCACCATACTTAACTAATCTCACTATATTTTCCGGACTGAGCTAAAGAATTACTATTCCCTCATTACCTACTAAAGCAGGCAAGATGAAGTGGGTGAGTGGTTTTCCTCCTTTGTCAGGTTTCAAAAACAGACTTCTGTCTCATCTAGTATTAAAACATAATTTCAGTGCTGGATTACAGAATGACATCACATACATCTGGTCGTCTGACTTTTGGTTCCCAAACTACCCCCTTTACTGGAATCTGAACCAGAATTTAGCACATATGTGTTACCATATACACAGATAGAGCTTAGCTGACGTGTTATAACATCTGGAAGCTATAAAACCATTTCAAAACTTCCATCCTTCAAGGGTAGCAATTAATTCACCCCTAAAGACAATAAAGTAAGATGCCTAGTCTTGGTTTTCACAGACATTTCATCTCTGGCTGCAATTAGAACCGTAAGACACAATCCTTATGGCCTAATCCAGGTAATTTAATTTCAGACTATTTTTCAAGGTTAGCTGGACTGAGATTAACCTCTTCTCTTCGAGTATCCCTCTGTTACAATATGTTCATTTCAACAGTTACAATGCAGTCTAATATATAGGTGTATTTCTTTTCTGTCTAGCAGGACCCACTGTTGTTACATTTTTAGCACAGGCAGCTTTACAATACATTTTTAGCACAAGCATCTGTACAAATCAATTTCATATACAAATGACATATAATTCTTTACAAAACTCCAACTAGCTATGCTGACATATAATCATAGGTTCATAGGTGTGTACTAGGCAAATGGCCCTGGAGCCTTTACAAGCCTATCCCATAGGATTACCCTAGCATCGTGCCACCCAACCTTAGTTCCCAGTGCCTCTGTCAAGTAAAGCCACTGGAATGATCCCTGGGGTGAATTTTCTATTTCCCATCCACTCATCAATATTTCTCTTGAAGAGGGCCAGTGAAGAGCTCTGCTTGACATGTATGGGAAGTCTATTCCATAGCATGAGCAGTCTCTGGGTTATGAACCTGTCCCACCAGCATGTTCTGTTGCTTGTGGTAATGAGGTTGAGGTCACTGGAGCAGGTGGTGCAGAGGGATTGGGATTTCTTTAGATGTAGCATTTCTAACAGAGCTGGGTCAGATATGGCTTTGTAAGTCAAGCAGAAATCGCCTCTAAGTAGGCAATATGAGACAGAGAATAGTTGGAGTTTTTTTGAGTTTTTCCATATAGGACAAATGTTTAAGGTCTAGGTACTTTTGTGGCCTCTCCAGTTCTTGCAGGTACATGCAAATGGAGCATTGTACTCAATGATTGGCCTAATGAGGAAAGAGTAGAGGGAGACAATGACCTCTTTCTTCCTGGATGCAAAACCCTTACTAATGAGATGTGCCACATAGAAGGACTTTCTGATCACAGAGTGAATGTGGTGGTCAAAGGAGAGGTTGGTATCAACCTGTGTTACCAGATCTCTTATAATGCCTTCTGTGCTCAGTGGACTACCATTGATGTGGTAATTCATGTGAACCATGTTTTTTCCAAAGGGGATGATGACACATTTTTTGGCATTGAGCTTAAGACCATGGTTCTGACACCAATTGTTGGTCACAGTGAGGCCTTTCTGTAGGATGTCAACATCACTTGGGGAGTTAATAATAGCTCCCAACTTGCAATCATCTGCAAACTTTGTCAGTCAGAGTCCCTTCATGTTGGCCTGGACTTCAGAGAAGTAGATACCAAACAGGAGAGGACCCAGGACCGATCCTGTGGGACTCCACTCCTGACTGGTTGGCAGTCTGACTTGGAGCCAGCTACTTTCACACTGTTGGTTCTACCTGTGAGCCAGTTTGCAACCCACCTAGTGATATAGGGGTTGATTCCTAGCTTAGTGAGTTTTTCTATGATTCCTGAGTGGGGAATGGTATCAAAGGCCTTGGCCAGATCAAAGTAGGCTGTATGAACCACCTTGCCTTCATCCACAGCTCTAGTGACTGACCAAGTTACACACCCACTGCCCTAATTTTCCTGGCATAGCTGGCAATACTTCACATTGTCACAAACCTATGAACAAGAATAATGCTAACAAGGAAAGAACATGGAGAATACGTGTTCTTCTCATGAGGCATTTATATTAGGTCAAGGTACAAGAGAAGGCGCCATGACTCTGTGTCTTAAGAGAGCATTGAGACCAGATTTGTATGACTATGATCGGTATTGAAGAGCATTGTCATATATAAACATGTTTATCGATGATAATTAGGAAATATTTCTTCAGAAAATATGGATTCAGCTTTGGTGAGTGTGAAGCAATGATGTTTTCTTCATCTGCCAAAAAGCTTATTCAATAAAGCTGCCTGACTGTGTTTGGAAATTTCTCTAAAGTTGATTTATAGTTCAATAAATAAGGAAAAGCCATATTTAGTATAAAGAGTTAATATGTTATTTTATAAAGATAATTAAAAAGGTGGAATTCGGAGTCTAGATACTGTATTATAAGCTTTGAGAAGATAGCTTTTATGATGTTGCAGACATTTTGTGAATAATGCAAGCCTTGAGTCCTGGCTGACATTACTTTGCAAAAATGCACTTACTGTCATAGGTTCATAGGTAAGTTAGGCATGAAGTCTGCAGACCATTACAAGCATATCCAAAAAGCCAGTTTAAACTTCTCTCCAGCCTCAAGAAGGACAAGGCAAGATAGACTAAAGAATAATGTGAGACTTTCCATACAAGTACCTAGGTTTACCTTGAAGGTGGCAAAGGTGCTAGTCTGCTTGACATGTAGTGCAACTTTGTTCCAGATATGAGGGATACATTAAGATATGAATCTATCACACCAATGTGTCTTATCTATTTCTTGATGAGGGTTGGTTCCTTTAGCTGGGTATTTTATATACCATTTGATCTGTGAAAGACTAGGAGGTCAAAGATGGTTGGATTCTTCATATCACAAAAGACCAGACAGTGATCCCCATGGAGGTGCCTGTGAGAGACTGAATACATAAATAATGCTGCTGGTCTATCCTGATAACTAAGAGTTTTGATGTTTTTTTTTTTCTTTTTTACAAAAACTTGGCTCAAGGGCTGATGTCCAATACATTACAGCTTTTTGCTGCTCTGCTACATATGAAATCCTAGCCAAGAATCAGCTTATCTACAAATTATTTAGCACCCAGTTCCCCATGTAAGGGAGAGCAATGCTGGAGATAGGCAGAATAAAAAGCTGAACAGCAGAGAGTAGAGTCGTCACCCATCCAAGGCCAAGGGTGTTTTGACTTTAAAGCCCTAACCGCTCTGTACATGCTCATAACCACCCAAGTGTCCTGTGTCTAATGGGCATCAATGGAGGTAAATCACTTGCTCCATAGGAGATGTCACCACAATAGACAACCCAGAACCCTTGACATCAGCACTCCCATTCAATTTCTGGCCTCCACCAGGAATTCTACAATGGGTAGGAGTACCCAAACATATGTTTCAACCCCATACCCCAAAAGAGAAGTAAGTCTGCAAAGCTGAATCCCTCTTCCCTTACCCAGTCTAGCAGACACCTGAACCACTATTCAAACAGAGATCACCTTGGTCATAGCCAGGGCTTTATCCCTTTATGTCAACAGACCTGGTGAAAAACCTTTGAATTTGCAAAATATAGACCATTATCTAATAATTACAATGACGTTATACTCTGCAAAGATATATAGTCTGTTTGCATCAACACAGCATTCCCATAAATATATTCATTAACTTTTCATATCCATGTGCTTTGGCAAAACTAGCATCTTTTTTTCTAAACAAATGTCCTCTGGTGTCTTAGCATAGCTTTTATGCATTCCTTAAAACATCTGCAACTACAAGCAACTGACTTACCTCCTGCAGAATCACTGCACAAGTACCATTCTGAGCAACATCATCTTGCAATGTGACTAACATGTTTACATCAAAATATTATCATTGTAAGCACTTCAGTTACCAAATGTTGAAGCATTTCAGAAGTTTGTTTTCCAGTATAATACTACATCATGATCCAGTAATTTCCTTGACAGCAAACTCAGTTCCAAAACATTCAGAATAAACTTTGAAAGATAACATAAAATTACAAGAAATCGCATAAGAATGTGTTCATCCTTGCGCAAAGGTATTTGGATTTTGACTCTTACATTCTCAGTATCTGGATTCAGATGTTAGGATGTGCCTAATATATTTTATGCCTACTGACTAAAATGTTTGAAAATGTAATGCACAAGCAAACAATAGAGCACATAAACAAACATGGCCTGATCACAGACACGTAGCATGGTTTTAAACCAGACCATAACAGGCTAACAACTATTTACTCAGTCACAAGTACAATATACTCTAACACGGAAGCAATGCAACAGAAGCAATCTTCCCTGTTCTCCACTTTAATGATGTCAAGTAATGTGAACTGCATGCACTCTCTTAAAAGAAAGTACAGCTGGATGTTCACTAATTAAATTCTACCCCCACTGCAGAAATGCATGCACACTCATAGCCAGCTCTCCGGTATCAAGTCTCCTAACCATACTGACGTTACCAGCAAGACCGGTGAAAATTCAACAGACCAAAGCACTACTGTAAACTGAAGATCATATGTTGTGAATTGTATTTGTTGGGAGTGCAGTGCAGTTGTGCCATCAAAGTAATCTCCCATAATAGTGCATCACACTGAACATATCACATCCGTAATACAATAGCAATTCACAGTGTGAGCTTAGCTTTCAACTTGCTATTTGAAGAATCAGAGACAAACCTAAAAATTAATAAGACAAATGCCCTGTATCATAGACATCTGTTAAATATTGGTATATTTATTCTTGAAGTTAGCAGAATAAGAGGATTTGCATTATCATGCACTTTCTGGATGAACAGAAGTCTTTTTTTTCAAAGAATTTTATTAAATAATTATTAAAATGAACAAATATTTCCATGAAATTATAACATTTTTTCTTTAAAGTTAAAAAACAAGAAAATAAAAAAAGCAAACCATCTAATATATAAACCAGTGTAACTAAACTATGTACAAACACGTTCATCATGCAAAAAAAATTCTTAATGTAGCTGTAGGATTAATAAAAATTGTCTGTTTACATAAATTAATAAACTATTTTTCTAGAAGTTCATAGATGATATTCCATGAATTATATAATGTAGTATTCCTAGATGATCTAGCTTTAATAGTTAACATTTCCAAATTACACGTTTCAAGGAGTATATTTTTAAATTCCACAAATGTAGGTGCTGTATTAGATTTCCAATTCTTAGTGATTGTTTTTCTAGCTATAGATAGTATAGACCAAACCAAAGGGTACTTATTCTCTTTTACACAATCAGGAACAGGAGTATTAAATAAAACAAGTGATTTAGATATAAAGAAATTATCAGTAAAAATTGTTTGCAACAAATTATTGATATCATCCCACAATTTTCTTAAATATATGCAATTATAAAACATATGAGACCAGTCAGCATTCAATTCAATATTACATCTCCAACATGTTATATATTTTTTAGAAAATATACTTATATTATGAGGAGTGATAAATGATCTATTTAAAAATCTCCATGTGAATAATTTCCATTTTAAAGAAGAAGTAGTCATACTTGCTGATTGTAAAATGTTCAATTTGTCTTTCTCAGAAGGGGGATTATTATTAATTAAAGAAAAATATTTCCAATAATTACCTGCATGTTTATCTAAATCACATTTAATTTCCCTATAAATGTTTGATAACTTGTTATTAGTAGGAGATTTATGCAAAACTGATAAAATCATATAATGTATTAGCTTGGGAATTTTTTCCCTACTTATAGGAGACATAGAATCCAATTTATTTAATACATATTGTCTAGCTTCTTGAAGCTCTAACCATAAACAAGAATCAAGTTTATACTCTTCCAAGAGTAAACTATTGAATTTTATCTCATTATTTATCATCATTTGGTACCAAAATGTTAAATGCTTTTGCTGAAATATAGACATTTTTGTATAATCTGAAGAGTAAATAGATCTGTGTGTGTAGGCTATAGGGAAGAGTAAAAAAAGCCAATCCTTATATATATTATATTTAAATATAAAATTTTTAAATGATTTTAAAAGAAAAACTATATACTTAGAGTTAAAACTCAGAGAAGAAAATTCAGAAATATAATATTTTAACCTCCAGATAAATGGATTATTAATTATATTTAGCTTATAGGAACTGTTTATATCTTTGGTATTTTGTGACAATACCTCTATAAACTCTTTTCACTTAGCAGTGTATTCCACATCAATGAGATGAGAGACTGTATTGAATACTGATGAAATTTAATAAATTTCTAAATTTGGTAAGGCTATACCCCATTATTCCAATTATACATATGGTATGTTAATGTAATCCTTGGCTTATTTGGTAACCACAAACATTTCTGAATCATTGAATTAAATGTTTTAATTATTTGGTAAGAAGGATATATAGATAAAGATTGAATTATATATAAGATTTTGGGGAGAAGGATCATCTTTATTATTAAAAGTTTATCATCCATAGAAAAGGGTAATTTGTTCCATTTATTTATTAAATTTTCTATCTGTAATAGACTTTTATTATAATTTATTTGAATGGTATCTTTAATATTGTTAGTAATAATTATACCTAAATATGCTATTTGTTGAGACTGAGCTATATATTCATTATATTCATCAGGTATATTGTATTTTTTTGAACCTGTTAGAATTTGTGTTTTATTATTATTAAAAGTAAGGCTGAAATTTTTTTGAAAATATTCCATGTTTTTAAAAAGTTTTTTGTATAGATTCCCTTCTACTCCCAAGAGTAATCAATATGTCATCTGCAAACATTTGTATTGTAGATGATATAGTGGGGTTTAATTTGTATCTTTCAATATCTGTATCATGTCTTATTAAATTTGCCCATGGTTCCATAACTAATGAAGATAAAAGAGGGGATAAAGGATACCCTTGCTTAGTACCTTTTACTATTGGTATATTTTGAGATATATTTGTACCAATCTTAACATAAGCTTGGCTACCTTCATATAACAGAGTGATAAGATTGATAAAATTATTGGAGAAATTTAATTCCTTTAATAGAGTGAACAGATATTCCCATGTAACTGAGTCGAAAGCACAATTTATATCTAAACTAGCTAGGGTTAAAGTTGTTTTAAGATTTTTCACCAAATCAATTAAAATTAATATTCTTTTAATGTTATCATATGAAGTTCTCTTTATTATAAACCCCGTTTGATCACTATCAACTAATTTGGGTAAAAAGTGTTTTAAGCCTTTCGGCATAAATGGACATAAATAATTTGTAATCAGTGTTTAATAGGGAGATGGGTCTATAGGAGGTACACTTAGAGGGATCTTTGTTAGATTTTAAAATAGGAGAAATAAAAGTCTATTTCCAAGAAGATGGAATTATGTTTTTGTCCTGAACAAGATTAAATACTTTATAAAGCAACTTTAGAGCATTTATAGATAGTAATTTGTAAATTTCAGGAATGATGCCATCATTACCTGGTGCTTTATTTTGCTTTAATTTGGTAATGTGCATTTGAAGTTCTTTGAAAGATATCTGTTTGTCAATAGAAATCCCTTGTTCCTCTGAAAGTCTTGTTTTAGTGTATTTATTGATAAATGTTTTATTTCCTCTTTAGAGTTAATTTTAGTAGTTTGGTTATTGATGTTTATAAAAAAACTCTCTAAATTCAGTTAATATATTATGAATTTCTGATACCATTTTTCCTTTTTAGGGGAGAATATTTCATTAATATGATTAAATCTATTTAATCTTTTCATTTTATTAGCAAGAATTTTTAAGGATTTAGGGTTAGAAGAGAAATGTATAAACTTGAATTTTTCTATATTGATCATAGTTTTATGTTTTAATATTTCTAGATATTTATTATTTAACATATTTATTTCTTTTATTTTATCTGATATATCTTTATCACCCATATTACTAAGTTTTAAAGTGTCTAATTTACATTGTATATCTTGCAGCTCTTTATCCCAAGCTTTCTTTTTTTGTACCAATTCAATATCCTATCATATAGATAAGCTTTTAGGGCATCCCATATGTAAATTTCTGATATATCATTAGTATTGTTAAGTTCTAAAAAAATCTGTACTTCTGTAGAAATGAAATCATTAAAATCTTTTAATTTTGTGATATAAGCTGGGATCCTTTTTATATGAATATTAAAATTTGGATTGACTACCACTTCAAAAATTATAGAATCATGATCTGATAAAAGACATAAAATCACTGCTGATTTGTTTAAGGAATCTGTTAAATTATTAGAAATAAAAACTCTATCTATCCTCGAGTATGAGTTATGTCTATGATGAAAAAAAGTGTAAAACAAAGAAGTAGTATCTGCAAAATAATTTATATCTTTCAAAAAATAAGAATCTGAAAAGTCTTTTAATAAATTAGATGATATAGATATTCTTCTCTTCCCATTAGTACTAGAGTCTTTGTAATCTAGAATACAATTGAAATATCCTGCCAAAATAATGTTCCCTTTAGAGAATAGTACAATTTGATCTAGATGTTGTTTCACTGTGTTTATCCCTATCCCTGAGATCCAATATATGTTAATCAATGTGAAAATGTTACTGTTTATTTCTATGGTGACTGCACAAAACATTCCTTTATTATCCTTATATGTATCTATTATTTTAGGAAAAGGCATTATGCTGTTCCACAGGATAGCTACTCCTCTCTTTTTCTTAGTATGTTCAGAACTTACTAAAATCTTAAATGTTTTAGATTCAAGTCTGAATATATCCTCTGTTATTAAGTGAGTTCCTTGGAAAAATACTAACTGGGATTTATGTAACTTAAGATATCTAGTTAAATTCCTCCTTTTATTAGGATTATTTAAACCATTAATATTAACTGATATACCTTTTAGTGTAGTCATTGAAAATTAAATGATGTAAATATAAACATACTGATCTAAGAAATACACAAGAATATATCTAATAGGAATACTATTATGATCATTAGAACAAACATAGTGTAAGAGTATCATATTCTTAAAATTAAGGTTGTTTCCTACTACATAAGTTATGAACATCTGAAAAGTTATTAGAAAATATTTATAACATAAACCTGAAACAAAATAACCAACCTGAACCCCTCTGGAGTTTAAAACTCCTAACTTGAATAACATCAGTCACTTGAATTGACCTCCTATCAAAAGCAGCATCCAATCAGCACCTGCCTAAATGTCTATAGTCATAACTATAAAAATAAGGTTTCTCATCAATAACATAAACAATTTTTTGTATGGACCAAATATATAGATATAATGCTGTGTCAATTAGTAAATTGATGACAGCTACATCTTAGGAATAAAGTACAAAATTTTCTTACATTAGTTAGTAGGTTATTAAGAACTACTATGATCTATTAGTTCACTCTTCTGTTTTAAAGTAATCACATTTCATAAGAACCTTAAAAAGAGACTATGGCATTCTTTTATTACCGAAATATGGCTAATAAAGGCTGAAGTGTGATATATAGTACTGCCACAGGTGATCAGCTAAATGGAACATAGTTGTAAATGAATCACCTAAGGGCCTTCAATAACCACTAACATTGGCAGCTAATAAATAAGATGCTAATAAAAGTGATTTTACTAACAATCAAATAACATACTGATTGTTCTGAAAGAAATGAACACTGCATTTCTTTGCCAGAAACCAAATATAGTGATTACTCATCAAGAAGTAAAACCAACAACATCCTGCTAGTTTTCTTATAACCAAACACCCCGGTGCAGTCTCTCATAGAAGAGCGACTAATAAACCTTAAAAGTCCGATCTTCTATTCATTGCATTAATTTGAGTTACCTCAAAGGGTCCATCATCATACTGAAAACTAGTGAAAAGGTCATATTAGTTCAAAGAAGCAAGGTGCTTAAATAGCTCATGTATACTATATAAAAGCCTTATTTAAATATAATGAGCTTTTTATTATTTAATTATAGCTTATACTATCTTTGAATTTTGAAAAGCTATTTCATTAACAAAACAAAAGATGAAAATTTCACATTTTCTAATGATAAACAGATCTAACTATTTTAATGCACATGCCCTTGCAATATTATTGCTGCCTATGTGGTACATCCCTATCAGCCTATTACACAAATGCATTCATAAAATAACTGAGATAACCTATTATATACATCTATATATTTAACATTTTGATAAATGCTTCTTGAATATTTTTTCAGCAAGTCAATATTTATAAAAAATGTACATGTAACACAAGTATATAAACAGCTTGTAGCATTATTAAATCTTCCAAAAATGCACAAATCACAACTAGTATTTCTCATCAAGATATCGGCACCCTTGTCATACATAAAGCAAATATTTTATGAGAATACTATTTGTATATAAATACATAAGGCTCAAGAATACTTATGATGATCAGAAAAAGTATTTAGGCTACATGCGTAGTATAATCCCTATTTATTTAAGAGATTATTGCATATAATGTCTTACAATAAGTTGAAAGTAGTAATCTAGTTATATCTTCTTTCCGTATGCTGTATGAGGAAACAAATTTGATTCAGTAGTTTCCCGGTGAGGATCAGAAGATCAATTTACTTCTGACGCCTTCATGATGACGTTTTAAGAAAGCTCCGAGCTTTTCAGCCACGATGAATACCACAGTCTCGAGCTCATCATGAAGATGAAGCTTTCAAAATTCCGGCGGGAAATAGTAAGTAAAACATTACTTAACTACATATAATGCAATGTCTTGAGACCCCTCTATACCTACCAAGAGAGATGAAAAAGAAAAAAAAAATCTTGCATACACAACACGAAGCAATGACAGCTATCAAGCAAAGCTTCACCACACTATCAACCAGACTCTCCGGTTAATCTCCGACCAAAGCACACAGGCACCAAAACATACAATTAACACAAACAACACCACACGTCTCTACAGTGCTAGAGCACCAAACCAGAGCCTCCAAATAAACACACCAACTCAGAAACGACAACAAAGCCTTACCATTACTCCAGCCACACTGCCACTCACATCCCGGGTCAGAAGTACCATCACTAGCACAGCAATTCTGCAACTATACATGAGGCCATCATACAAGATTCCTTTATCAAACAATTAACCATAAATCAACTAAAATACAAATACAGCAATTATAACTAAATAAACGTTTTCCAACCACTTTAAGAACCAAAATCAAGATAAACAAATACGCCCCCTAATGATAAGCACCAGAACAAGACATCCGGCAGCATAGATATCCGAGACAGGAGAATCACTGCATCCATGAGAATCAAACCAATAAACATTAAGATCATTAATCTTAAACAAATAGTACAAATGAAAAAAATCCCAGCAAACAACTATTCTACAAAAGAAAATAGACAACTATTTAGTTAACCAATTTACATTATATTAAATATAATACCAAAAGCTCACCTGGATGTCCGGTTTCATTTCCCCAACTGAGTGAATCAAGTGCAAATATGTGCTTGTTATGATTCATCTTTCGATTTTTTTTTTAGGGTCAAATGTTTTCCAAGTGTTGTTCTCAGCATTTCTTTTAAGACTAGGACTGGCCCACTCCATTTCATCTACTTTTTCCAGTATGTTATTAGATTGTATATAAGTTATTGCATTGTCTAGGTCGTCAAAAATTTTAAAACCATCTTGATAAAATATTTTCAGTCTTGCAGGAAAAAGCAAATGGGTTTTTATTTTATTCTTTTTTAGTTCTCTGACTAAAGGCAAGGAAATTTTCCTTTTTGATAATACTGAAGAAGAATAGTTATTATCAAAGAGTCTGATATTGTCCTTCAGTTTGAGTGGGGATTTTGCCCACGCAGTCTTTAGTACCATTTCCTTATCCTGGGCTGATAGGAACTTTACAATAACAGATTTAGTATAATTACTCTTGGTGTTTTTAGATGTCACCATTGATCTATGGGCTCTTTCAATACCATATGAAAGAGCCTCCGGCAGTTCAAGTACTTCAGGCAACCAGGAAGATAAAAATGTTTCCATATTATTTCCCTTTATGTTATCCGGTAAGCCAAAAATTCTCACATTATTCCTACGGGACCTGTTCTCAAAGTCATCAACCTTTGTCTGAAGAAGAGAATGTTGCTTTAACAGGAACTCAACATTATGTTCACTCTCCTGAATTCTGTTATCCATATCACTTAATGCAGTTTCCATTCCTGAAATCTGCTTCCTCTGTTGCAATAAATCTTCATGTAGAATGTCCATTTGGTGAGAACACTTTTCTTTGAAATTGTCAATTTTTATATCCATTTTGTCTATTTTGACGCTTAGTTCTTGAATACTAGTTAGTAATGACTGTAGTTCTTTTTTGATAGTTGTCTCTTGATGAGAGGATTTAGTGAAGCTCATCCTGTTCTTTTACTGTAGTACTTCCAAGTGTAACTTTGACAGGAAAACTTAAAATCTACTTGAAATTTTTTATATACTACCCTAATATATATTTTAGAGAATTAATTAAAATAAAAAAACTATTATTAGGGAAGTTTATATCAATATTTCCTGTCAATAAAGTTCTGTAAAGGCAGAGCTGATTAGAAAAGCTGCTACTCTGTGCTCATCTTGGCCACGCCCCCGAACAGAAGTCTTTGAATGTCATTTGCATTACATTTTGTTTACTGTAATCATAACCATTTGGCCACAAATCAGAAATCTGATGCAGGCAGAGCAAAACTCTGAATCAGAATTAGGTCTGTCCCTGAAAATCAAGGACAACAGTGAGGTCAGCATATGATGACTAAAAAGAAGGAGGAAGTTGGCAATGAAGGGTTAATTTATAATAAATGACCTGCACCTAGAAAGGATGAGAGTAACAATAACTGCAGTGGTTTATTCTGTCTGCATTACACTATATAGCACAGGGTTTCTGCATGTATACAAAACTAATATTTGCAACTTCAACATTAAATTGCAGTACCAAGGTCTGACACTGCCATCACAGTATTTCAAATGATATGTAGTATGCTTGGTAGCTGCAACCTGTGTATTATTTTCTGTAAAACATGTATTATTTTATGTTTAAGTTTGACAAACTATGTCATCAGCACATTATTTTCATCTAGGTGAAATGAAACCTCATTTTTTTTATTCAAGAGAAACTCTTTCTTTCCACAGAATGTTTAGAGCTGGAGATGCTGCACTGAATATAAGATAAGACAAGAAAAAAATCTGTGTTAATAACTTATTTGTAATTCTAATAAAGTTTACCTCACTTCATTTAGAAATGAAGTACTTAGCTGAGATGATAAGTCATGACCAAACAAGCATTTCCTCTGAAACCTCTGATGCAAATCTTCCAACAAGCCTCTGAGAGTCCTCCATGTATAAGGTCATCACCCAACATCTTAGTACACACACACACACACACACACACACACACACACACACACACACACATGCGTGCGGGCGCATGCTATCATGGCAACCCTTCCCTCAGTCTGGAGTAGACTTTGATATCATCCATTTAAGTTATACTGGCCTGTAAATTATGTTGGTTCCAAATGTGACCACCCTTACTATGGAACCTGAACTCTACAATAATAGAGACTTTTTCCATCTCCATGTGATCATACTATAGACCATTATAAGAATGAGTTAAGGCATGTCTGGCATCCATGAATGTACATCTCAGTTTAGGCACATGAGTTATAGCATTTTTAATAAAAACATGCAAAACTTATGCACACAAGTTTCAAAACGACATGTTAGAAGTACAGATGTCCTTCGTGTTTCACTGTTGTAGTCATTACATTTGGGTAATCTGCTGGCAAGTTGCCCTCAGTCAGCCTGATTAACAAAGTCTTGGGTCCTGCACCAGTTGCTGTCCCTTCTTCCATGCCATCAGGTCGTCAGGGGTATAAAACTGCAGCCGACTCCATTACATCAGTCTTTCTTGCTGTGCGGTGCCCGAAGCAGAAGCATTTCACAAGTGCCGGTTGGCCGACTCCTGAAATTTTCATTTTGGAGTTTCAGAACTGAAGTCTTTAACTTAAAGCTAAGTACACCATTGGGGAAAATTTTTCTTGCTCCTTACTGATGTCAGTAAAAGTTAATAATTGCATTACTTGTGGGAAGCAAATACCTCATAAAGATTTTCATTTGTACTGTATTACTTGCCTAGGCCCTGACCACGACATACCTTGCTGTCAGTTTTGTGCTTTATTTAATCAGCGTACTATCCGTCGTCGGTACATTTTTGCCTCTAAATATTTCAGTTCTTGGTTTAATTATTCAGAAATGACGTCGGTTAGCCACCCAACTACCGGAATTCCGAAAAAACACAAAGAAAAAGACAGAGACAGGCCATCGAGGTCCAAAACTGCTGACGACACTTCTCCTAAGCCAGTCGCCAGTTCGCTGGTACTCAGTGATGCACTTTCGCAGCCCCTGATACCCACTACTTCTGACTCGCAGGCCTCTACTGAGACTCATTCAGAGTCCGGTAAACCATGAGATGCTTCACCTATGGAACCCGCGGATGTCTCTACCTTGGATGGGTCCGGAGCTGCTGTGCAGGCACCAGCTTCTGAATGTGTATTCAGGCCTATGGACTTGTATATTAAACCAACTCCACCTTCTATTCTAAGGCCTAAATCTTGATCTATGTCTAAAAAAAATGACACCCAGGCCACATGTTCAGGCCCCTATGCCTAAAAAACAAATGATCAAAATGGCTGGAGATCTTATTACTCTAATCAGGGGTAGTCTTCTAATTCTTCCAATGACCTGGATTTGTCCATACCTACTTCTGAGGATTCTGATGCAGAGGATTCCATTCCCTCTGCTTCCCCCTCTGAGAACTTTTCTTTTGGGGAAACTTTACATACCTTAAGGGAGCATTTCCACTGGGAAAGTCAGGAATTTTCTGAATCTAAAAAGATGCTTAGGGATTTCCTTCTTCTACCTCAGCATAGGCCTTTGGCTATACCTCTTGTACTAGACATTGTTGATGATGTGCTTTCGGAATCCAGTATGGTCCCTGATTCCTTGCTTCTGGCTCCTGGTAAACCTGACAGATACTACAGGGTTCCTGAGTCCCATAAGTTCCTTTTCAAAAATCTTGTTGCAGATCCAGAAAACATTTCTCAGGGGCCCAAGGGCATTAAGGCTTCTACCGCTAAAAATCCTACCCCTTCTGATAGAGACTCCAGGGCGCTAGATAGATGGGGTAAAAAGTTTATACTTCTGCAACCTGGCAATCAGGGCTTTAAACTGCCAATTTCATATGCTAAAATATCAACAGCATATTATAGGACTGCTTAAACAGAAAATGATGTTGATTTCTGACTGTGTGGAAAATAAAGATTTACAGGATTTATTGCCTTCTACTGAACAAGTTGGAAAACATACTTTGCAATATGGTTTTGATTCTTTAGAGGCCTCTTGCAGGGCTGCTGTTACTGGGTCTGTGCTTAGAAGGCAATTCATTTGGTAACTTACTTCAAACAAGTGGCCACAAAAACCCTGCTATCTGCAAGACAAATACTGCAAGCCTTGGGGTTCATGGCCTCCAGCATTCTTCTAATTCCATATGCAAGACTGCATATAAGGAAACTTCAGTAATACTTAAAAAGTCTATGGAGTCAACATTGTCACAGCCTGGAAACAATGATTCCTATCATGCCTTGCCTACGCCTGGAGTTCCTATGGTGGGCAGAGGCCTGCCACCAAAACAAGGGACTGCCATTCACACTTCCCCCCTGCCACCCAAACCCTAACTAGAGATGCATCAGACTATGCATGGGGGGGCTGACCTGGCAGGGAAGTGAATTCAGGGCAAACAGAACCCAAATCAAATGCACCTTCATATCAATCAAAAAGAAATGTTAGCTGTACAGAGGGCTCTGGCAGCCTTCAAAAACTACATTCATCCAGGACAACTTATGGTAAAGACGGACAACACCGTGGTTATGTGGCACATAAACAAACAAGGGGGGTACATGTTCCTACCCCCTCTGCAGACTAGCCATGGCATTGTGGAACACGTCCTTGAGCTACCAAGTGCAGCTACAAGCTCAATTCCTGCCAGGAAAACTGAATACACTGGCAGACAGACTAAGCAGAAATTTCATGGACCCACACGAGTGGAAACTGGCACCATGGATTTTCATCATGTTGACAAGCAAATGGGGGGGCCCCAGACATAGATCTATTTGCATCCCCCCAGAACTACCAGTTGGACAAATTTTGCACAAGGACTCCTCACAAAAAAATCCTGGAAAGTGGATGCTCTGTCCTTCAGCTGGAAAAGCCTTATCAATCTATGCCTTCCCCCCACTGCCTCTGCTCTCCAAAGTTCTGCTAAAAGTCAAACAGAACAAACCAAAAATGATTTTGATTGCTCCAGACTGGCCATGCCAACACTGGTACCCACTCCTGCGCAGTGTGTCACAAATATCTCCATGGCACCTGCCTCAGACACCTTCCTTACTGTCTCAGTAGGAGAACCAAATTCTGCACCCTCAGCTCCCAACATTGAACCTTGCAGCTTGGCTAATCACTTAAATTCACCCTTAGCATCCCTCAGCAAACCTGTGATGGATGTCATCTTGGAGGCGAGAAGACCCAGTACTAGAAAATCTTATGCTGCCAAATGGAAAAGATTATGTGCCTGGAACTAATCTTTAGGGATGAGCACAGCAGTGTCCAATTTACCTCAGATTTTGCAATACTTAACTGAGTTGCTTCACAAGGGCCTGTCTTTTTCCGCTATTAAAATCCACGCTTCAGCTATTTCAGCTCACTATAACACAGAACCACCCCTGTTTTCTCATCCCCTGCTCAAACAGTATCTCAGAGGGGCAAAGAACTTGAGACCACCCAGGAGAGCTCCGACCCTTGCCTGGGACCTTAACTTTGTTTTGGAAAAGCTCACTTTACCTACTTTCGAGCCAGCTGCTACTGCAGACTTAAAATTTCTTTCTTGGAAAACAGCCTTCCTCTTAGCAATTACTTCAGCTAGAAGGATATCTGAATTACAGGCCCTTATACAGTGGAGCCTTTCATCATCTTTCATGCGGACAGGGTATCTCTGAGGACCAATCCATCCTTCATGCCCATGGTGGTTTCCAGTGTGGCTCTTAACCAGTCCATTCATTTGCCAACCTTCTATCCCAATCCACAGAACAAAGGGGAACAGATTCTGCATTCCTTGGATGTGCACAGACAACTTAGATTCTACTTGGACAGAACTAAATTTCAAAGAAAATCTGAACAATTGCTAGTGTCATTTGTTACTGGGGCAGAGGGGAAGGCTATTTCAAAACAAACCATTTCTAAATGAATAAGCCATTGCATTCACTTCTGCTATAAGCACCATGGAAAACCTATCCCCCAGTGGATCAGATCTCATTCCACCAGGGCTGCATCAACTTCTGTAGCCTTTCTCAGAGATGTTCCTACCAGGAATATTCTAGAAGCTGCTACCTGGAGTTCAGTACATACTTTCACCAAGCATTATCATTTACCAATTTTCTCTAAATCCAGAGCTGGCTTTGCCACGGCTGTCTTGCAGGGCTTTATAGCTGGTCCTAATGCTGTATAAATCCATCCTCCCAACCATAGCTTTGGAAATCTACCCAAATGTAATGACTGCAGCAGTGAAACACGAAGAACATAGTACAGTTGTGTACACTTACCATAAATGTAGATGTTCCAGTGTATTCACTGTTGCAGTCCTGGTTACCCTCCTTCCAGCCCTCTATTTTTCTCTTACTATACCTCTACTTTCTTTTACTATGCTTAAAAGCCTTTTTGGTGTATTTGTTTTTGGCTGGAGGTATATTTTTGTGTTTTTAATTTTATTTGCTCCCCATTTGGGGGGCACCTGACATCTGGGGCAAGAAAAACTGATGTAATGGTGTCGGCTGCATGTTTTATACCCCTGACGACCTGACATCATGGAAGACGGGACAGCAACCGACGCAGGACCCAAGACTTTGTTAATCAGGCCAACTGAGGGCAACCTGCCAGGACATTACCCAAATGTAATGACTGCAACAGTGAATACACTCAGACATCTACATTTATGGTAAGTGTACACAACTGTACTTTCTGCAATCCCTCCTGCTAAGAAGAAGACACTTAAATAAATTGAATTGTCTAAGCATGGAAAAAATAAATACTAATTTTGCAGAAATACTGAATGCAAAAAGAGTTCAAATGATCAAGACGCACACCTGAAATCATACTCTTGTGATTTAAAATTGACCTTCAAGCAATGCTGCTTTTAGAACTATTGCAGATAATTAGCTCATGTCCTCTACATAACCATGTTTGCTGTTTTCTTTTACTGGTTCCTCAAAACTGACATGTCATTTTGGAATGTTTTCGTTTAATAAAAAAAGTAAACTCTCATTATTAACAGATCATACTGTGACTGTTTCTTGCAGAATTCTTCTGCCAGATGTTATGAATTTGTCAAGGTGCTTAATGTACTTGTGATATCCAGAAGCAATATGTGGAAATCATATAAAGCATCACTGATTTATTTCATATGCATTCCAGAGGGACCTTTTAGGCCAGCCTGCTATATTTTAAAGTAACTCTGAATTAATTTAACCCCAAGCCTTTTCTCTTCTATTCAATAATTTCTTAATAGGGTTTTCCATAAAACTGTTGGACAGCCTCATGCTGGCCTTTAATACTTGAAACCTAGTATGCATGATTTTCTAAAATGCAAACCATTTCAATTACTGGTAAATGCAACTTGACAAAATAAATGTATATGCATGTTTATTAATGTTTATACTGGCTTGTTAAGTGATGAAAAATGGATATATTTGATTCTAAATCTCTGTCAAACTTTTATTATTTTATTTTTATTAGCAAACAACAGCTCATGTAAAATACATTCCGTTTATCTGTATTTTCTTAGGGTCTCTTGCTGAGTTTAATGCATGGCCCAGACATATGTGAAAAATGAAACTGCTCAAGTTGATTTATGAGCTATTTACTTCTGCTAGGACAAGAAGAATGTATAGATATATTAACCTGGAGACAATATTTGTTTTATTAGAATGCAGAAACTCAAATCTTAATTAGTGGTCACTAAACGATAAATCATGTCCAGGGTATCATACATCAAATGCAGAGGTATAACTTGTCATGACAGAGGTAGTTATAGCATACGGTGGTTGCTTTCCTCTGGGAAAGTGGGAACATACACACACATTTCATCTCTTCCATGTGGTGGTTATAACAGTAATGATGTTAATATAAATAATTCATATTGTCATGAACCCCTTCTCCAAGCTAACTGCACTGTGGCCATATGTGTGGAGAGAAGGACAATAAAATGACAAAGCATACTAGAAAGTGGTTAAACCAGTCACATTTATCCAGACTGCTTCTCAGCATGTCGCTTTGCTTTTCAGCTTCCATCATCTTTGTCTTTCTTCCAAAACATAAAGAAATCCAGTGAACAGGAAACTGAACAATAAAGGTAAAGGACACTTAGTGCCCTGTCTACCTGTAGAAATAACAAATGATTCTGAATAACAAAAATGAACCTTAACCTACTATCACACTTAGTATGAAGTAATGAATGGTGGTCCACTGCTACAGAGGAAGGGTATCCACCCAGTGCACCTAGAAGCTGGAGCAATATAGTGTTCCATGCACTAGGACAGATATGGCGAAGGAAATAAGGGGATTATCCTTCCTCTGTGTTTGCCATGGCACCTTGGACCAGCCCATGTTTTCTAAAACAGGGTAAATGGTTAGTTGATAGTGCAAACATCAGGCTGCATATGCTTCAATTACCTCAGTACAGTATATATCAAGTGCAGATGGGTACTGGGTAACAAGAGTACATCATTTCAAATCTTACAGAATTAGTAACACACTCTAAAAAATAGTAAATGAATGGACAGTATAAATCATGGATGGATCCTTGGAGGTGCGCAGATCAGCACAGCAGGGGTACTAAAAAGGTATTAATTCATTTGTCAAGTAAAGAGGCTGCAATATGCATATTCTGAATAAGTGGGATCCAACTGTACATGGTGGTGAATATCTTAGTGTACTGGTATACCATTCTTCCAAACACATAATACATATTAAATTGGAATACTTATTTATTTATTTTATTTATTTTTATTTTTACATTTGTTTACTGGGATAGTCCACTGGACACAGGTCCATTTTCAGTGGAGTCCCGGGAGAAAAGCTCCACATACATAATAATATGAAACACATTGTACAAAGATTAACAAATTCAAACTTTCATACCAATATAGTCCAAACAGGAAAATATAGACATAATAAAATATTTTTTTATACACATAGCAGACACGTTTAGTCAAACATAGATATGAAAATATCTATAATAAAAAATTTCTGATATCTTTCCTAAGTGACCTCAATACCCATGCATAGAAGTAACCCTAAACACAGTTCTAATTATAAAAACATACTGCTAAGTAATAACAAACCCAAATGAAGTTAGACACAGCAAATAGATTATACAATATTTTGTACAGACAGGTATGCAGTAAATTCCTGTTATTTCTTGCATTTTTTTTAATTGAATTCCACTTCGTAATGCTTATAAATGTGCCATACAGCTAATCTACTACATTTTGCACTATTACTGTTTCATTGCATTTGTGTACTGTTTTATACTGTTTTAACTGTATTTTTCATTGCTAGATAGTGTTTCATTACTGTAATTGCATTTTTACTGAATTACTTAACTGTAAATTACTTTTTCATACTGATAGTTGCATTTTCTGTTTGTGAGTGGTCTATCTGTACTTTTCTGTGCATTTTTGTGAGGTTTCTGTGTTCTAGTCAGGTAGCATAGTCTGGATAGAGGCCTGCTGTTATCCAGGCCTGATTGTTATGTTTATAGAGTTTCCTGTGTTTCTGGCAGCCATCTTCTGCTGATAGAGAACACAGAGCTAATCGGAGGAGGGGCACTGACCACAACTTTGATCTGTGGTATATAACAATAAGTATCCTGTTTTATTTATTTATTTTTTTTTTTGCTTATTTTTACTAGTTATTGCTTATTCTAGATATTTATAGCACTTTTGTTGTCTGCTCCATACTTTTTATTGTATTTTATTGCTAAAATCTAATCTGCACATTTGTACTAAAATTGCTTCCCTTACAGGGCCTGATAAATAAGGTTTTGACTGTCATACTGTTTGTAAATATTTTCTGGCTAGTTTCACTGTGTTTAAGGTATTAACTGTACATTTTCTCCAATTGTTAAACATCTGTTTGTTTGTTCTGATTCACTGTTGAGGAGTGTATCATATAACTAATTTGTTTGCAGTTAAAAGCATTATCTAGAGTCTCATTGCTCCTTTATCTGTTTAAAACTTTTATTTAGTGGCTTGCTGCTGTTTTTCTGCTGTAAATGAACATTTCTGTAGTGTTTTCTGCCTAAAATAATGGAGCTAGAAGCTGTAATAGTGTCCCACCCTCTCTCCCTATTGGTGTCTTGTTCTTATACTTGGTGGCTTTGCAGTTGCCCGCCCCTACTATAAGTTTGATCTGGGACACTCCTCCCAGTCCAATGTCATTAGCTCATTCTACTTAAACAGAGAGAACATTTGAGATGGCCAACACACTTAGGTTCTTAACCTTGAACTATTTTCTGTTCCTCCTTTCTTCCTTTCCATTTTACTAAAATAAATAAATAAATAAATAAAAACTTTGCTAGAATCTCCTTGTGTTCTGACTGCTTTTTTCAGATGATAAGTATATTTTTTGGCACTTTTTAACTGTTCAGGGTTGAATAAAACAATAAATTAATTCAGTTCAGAATACAGTTTGAATAAATTGCATTTATTTAAACTGTGTTTGCTTTAATATTGCTACACACTCAAGTGTGCTAGCTTGCAATGCACTGCACTTGAATTGTTTTTAGTGCAGTTTTAGCTGCTTTTCTGTAAAAAGAAATTCTAAGCTTGTTTTCTGCCTTTCCTGTAATTAGTTTAGTCCAAATACAGATTTGCTGTATCCAGGACTGTTTGTAGGCTTCCGACCCACCCCCAAGCCTTTCTTTGTTGGAGGGTAGCCTTCTAGCTTATCAGTGGCAGTGGTAAGCACTAGGTAGCCTATGTACCACAAGAGGAGTGGTTTCTGGCCCAGAAATTGTAGTTTATTGGCTGTTTGGGCAGTTTTTCCATCTCTTTAAGTTTTCTGGTTTAAAAGCCCATGCTTGCACTTGTATCCCACTTTTCCTGTAACTAGTCTAGTCCAGATACAGATTTGTTGTATCCCGGACTGTGTGTAAGCTTCTGAGCAGTGCCAAAATCTGGTCTTCAATTTTTCCCATAAATCTGCTAGTTCTCTCCTCTTCTGCACTTTTACTAGCTTATTAGTCTAGCACTTTACCAGACTTCTTGTAGCAATTATTGTAGCACATAAAAGTGCTACGAGCACTAAACATTCCACAAAGAAACAGCTCCAGTACTTATTATTAATGCCCATCCCTCCAGGCATGTCTAAAGGTCAGTTCCCTGTGCTTTCTCCTATTAATCTGGAGAACTTGAGCATCATGAGGCAATGTAGCAACTGCCTCATGTACACTGATAACCCTCTCCTCTTATCTCCCAACACTTAGACCTGCGAGAGGTGCACTTATATATCCAAATTGGAAGCCATGCACTCTCCAGCCAAGACTAGAATAGCTGGTCAAGAGAAGAAGGTCCACACTTGCACCACACCACATGGAACACATAGCCCTCCAGAACACACACCAGCACTGGCTTCATATAAAAAGACAAACCGCACACCTACCTTCACGGACGCTCTCAATAAAATCTACCCAAACAGCAGAGACCACCAATGCAGAAAAGCATTCGACCACCACAACACAATACTAATCATGAGACACATAATTCTCCTAAATAGTGCACCACTCAACCAAAGCCTCTAAGGCAAACAGCATGCCCAACACACTAGTCATAGGTGACTTGATAGTGAGGTACACTGATGTCCCACTCACTAGGTTGAATAAGGAGAAAATAACAGTCAGGTGCCAGGATCCACCACATAATGCATGCATTCAGTCCCTCAACAACAGGTACAAGTATGACTCTGTCATTGTACATGTGGATGTGAATGACCTGAGGTGTACCCCCTGGACTACATGAAAAGAGACAAGGAGGAGCTCTTGGATTATGTAGCCCAGGTGGGTATAACCCTAGCCCTGAGCAGCATCCTACCATCACCCAGAATGATACCACAGTACAAACAGAAAATGATTGATTTCAACAATTGTCTAAGTTTCTGGTGTCATTCTAAGGGGATCCAGTATCTGTCTGCCTGGGATGACATGATTGATAGACCTTGATGCTTTGCCAGAGAGGGCCTGCATCTGTCACCCCTGGATTTCCAGATACTGGCCAAGGCTCTTGCCACCCCCATAGTGCCTTTTTAGGCAGTGTTCCAAAGACCAAATTACCACCATAACAGCTACAAGCAAATGCAATCTGAGGGTCATGCTGCTCAACACTAGAAGTCTAAATCTCAAAATACACTCACTTGAAGCACTCCTTAAAATGGAGAACATCAACATTTATGCTGTAACACAGACCTGGTTCAAGGCTGCAGAAAGCACCCCTGCACTACCAGGCTATAACTCATTCCACACTTTTCAACCCCAGAACTTGGACCAAAGCTCCAAAGGTGGTGGTGTTTCCATATTCATAAAGGATGTGCACACCTCCAGACTGGTAGCCCAACATAATGCATCAGAGATACTTCAGGTGCCACTAACATTGGGTAAGTCAGCGATTCAGGTTGTAGCCTGCTATAGGTCCCCAACCATGTCCCAAGAGTCACACTCCACATTCCTAAGCACCCTGGAGAATATTAGGGTCCAACCTAACACTCTCATACTGGCCGACTTCAACTACCTCTCCATTAATGGGGAAAACTACTCATGTACCAATACACTTGCCCAACGTTTCCTGGAATTCATTAATTCCAATGGCCTGGACCAGCTCGTTCTTACCTCAACTAGAGGTAGCAACATCCTTGACCTGATCATTACTAACATGGGTGACCACTGCTCTACACCAATAGTCAACTCCTCCCTGGTAAGATCCAACCACAAATCTTGGAAATCCACATTTTGCCTACCCCCACCACCCCCTGCAAAGGTAACCACCATGAAAAACTTCTCCAAAGCTAACTTTGGGCTCCTAAAAACAGAGGTAGCTAACTTCACGGCACCCATGCAAATGGAGAATAGTTGCATGACTGCTGAATCATGCATCAATGCACTGTACGGACATGTACATAAATGCTTGGATCTCGCCATACTCAATAGAAACAAGACAGTCTCCTCCAAAAAAAAAACAAAGCCAATCTGGTGGTCCCCTGCCATAAACAAACTCTACAACAATAGGAGAAAACTGATGTGGAATAAGATGAAGTCCCAAGACTGGAAAAATTTCCTTATCAGCCTCAACAAAAAGTTGAGATCCCTCATCAAATCCTCTAAAACTAGCTATGAAAACAGAACTTCAGCAGATAGTAAAGACAACCACAAGGCCTTCTATAGTTATGTAATGAATCTCCATGGCAATACCAAGATTTGCTCTAAGCTACTGCACAATGGTTCCTCCTATACTGAGCCAACATATATTGCCAATATACTGGCCAACAGATTCAATGCCAACTTTACCCCTATCTCCCCCCCAAGTCAGACTGCTGACCAGTCATGAGTGGAATCCCACAGGGTTCAGTCCTGTGTCCTGTCCTGTTTAGTATCAACTTCTCAGAAGTCCAGGCCAACACGAAGAGAGTCTGGCTGACAATGTTCACAAACAATTGCAAGTTGGGAGCTATCATTACCTCCCCAAGTGATTTTTACATCTTACAGAAAGGCCTCACTGAGACCAATGACTAGTGTCAGAACCATGGCCTTAAACTCAATGCCAAAAAATGTGTCATCATCCCCTTTGGGAAAAACCCAATTCCCATGAATTACCACATCAATGGTAGTGCACTGAACACAAAAGGCATTATAAGAGATCTGGGAACACAGGTTGACAGCAACCTCTCTTTTGACCACCACATTGCCACTGTGGTCAGAAAATCCTTCTATGTGCATATCTCATTACTAAGGGTTTTGCATCCAGGAAGAAAGAGGTCATTGTCTCCCTCTATTCTTCCCTCATTAGGCCAGTCATCCAGTACAATGCTCCATTTGGCATGTACCTCACTAGACACCTGCAACAACTGTTAAGGCTGCAAAAGTACTTCCCAAAGAGGATTCTATGCCTTAAACACTTTTCCTATATGGACAGACTAAAAAATCTTCAACTATTCTCTGTCTCATATCGCCTACTTGGAGACAATCTTTGCTTGACTTACAAAGCCATGTCTGACCCAGTACTGTTAGAAATGCTACATCTAAAGAAATCCCAATCCCTCCGCACCACATGCTCCAGAGACCTCAACCTCATTACCACAATCAAAGAAAAAACAAGCGTGTGCTATCACAGAAAGTCCAAGTGGCGTACAAGACACGCTAACGCCAGTGAATGAAGAAGTTGAACTGCAAACCCCGCCAAGTTATAAAACTGCCACAGTGTCTCAAAAAGAGAGCGTCTCAAAAAGAGCTGTTCCATGTACACAGATTATTATAATGTTAGCAATAAATAGAAATTTAAAGTTACCATCATCATGTCTATAGTTAGGTTTATTTATTTATTTATTTATTTATTTATTTATTTATTTATTATGAATTATAGGCATGCATTAATTATGTATTTATTGTCATATATTTTTTATCAATTTATGTATACATTTATGTATATAATATATAATTGTATAGGTAGAAGGTTTTAACGCATGCACTATTTTTTAAAAGTGAATAGACTATTTTTTAAAGGGAATAGATTGTTTTTATGGCGATTAGTTGGTGCACACATCACTAAGAGTTTATAGGTAGACATATAATACATATGTTGGATAGTATTATATTGTTCACTATCACAACCTATTTAGAGAATGATATATATTGGTATATTATGCATAGCTAAGTAATGTTAGAGTATATATATTAGGTATATTTTAAAAGCATTTTCTGATGAAATTTATGAAATATATGTATATTAAATTATATACAAATTTTATAGATTTTGATTGTTGAACCTAAATGGCGATATAGCTTTAAATCTTTTTGGCGCCACTTTAGGTATTTAAGCAATGTATGAATTAGTAAGTATTGTTCTGAGGAAGCACACGATCTAGTGTGTGAAAGCACTTAACCTGGAATATATATATTTTTTGTGCAATAAACAACTTTCTTATTTTACATTTGCCTGGAATCTGTGTACACGGAACAGCTCTTTTTGAGACGCTCTCTTTTTGAGACACTGTGGCAGTTTTATAACTTGGTGGGGTTTGCAGTTCAACTTCTTCATTCACTGGCGTTAGCGTGTCTTGTACGCCACTTGGACTTTCTGTGATTACCACAATCAAAATAACATGCTGGAGGAACAAGTTCATAACACAGAGACTGCCCATGCTATGGAATAGACTTCCCATACATGTCAAGCAGAGCACCTCACTGGCCCTCTTCAAGAGAAATCTTAATGAGTGGATGGGAAAAAGGAAATTCGACCCAGGGATCACTCCAGTGGTTCTACTCAACAGAGCCACTGGGATTGGGAACTAAGGTCTGGTGGCACGATGTCAGAGTAATCCTATGGGTTAGGCTTGTAAAGGCTCCAGGGCCATTAACCTAATACACACTTATGAACCTATGAACCTAATTCTGATAGAGTGTTTTTTTTTTAACTCTCAAGCAGAACTGTTTTTTTTTTCATCAAAGCAATAAACAAAAGGATAACAGACTACCAAATGGTTTATTAATCATTTGGTACCTTAGCACATGCCTCCCAATGAATTAAAAAAATTCCACAAAGAGTCAGTTACAGTTCATATACTACAAATCATTGAAATCATACCCTTCAAAGTTTAATTAAACCAATAATAATTAAAATAATTGAATACATTAAACATTTATTCCCCCAAATTTGCCCCAAAGAATTTCCAGTTGCATTTAGAATTTAAGACAAATGGCTTCAAATTACTAAACTTTAAAATAAAGCAGATTATTTAAATAATAGCAATAAATCTTTTACAGTAAAATAAATATTTTACAGTACCTTTCATTCAAATTAACACTTTCTAAAAACTGTAGGTAAGAAATCCTCACAAATCCTATACCGAAAATTAGAAAAATGGACTACCTCAGGACTTTCCAGCCTTCCAAGTATGATATCTCCATTATGTTCCTGCAAACTATTTTTAAATATTCTAAATGTTTTTCCAATGTAATATAAATTACACAGACATTTGTTATGCATAAAATACATGCTCACTATTACACATATAATTATTTTTAACATTAAACTTAAGTTTATTGACAACACAAAAGATGTCACATATCTACGCACATTACAAGAACTACAGGTGATTGTACCCTCTGTGTCACTGAATTAGTAACTCTTTCTATAGGTCTAATAAAGTGACTATATTACCAACATATCACAAATGCTTCTTCATTTCTTAAAAGAAATTTGGGGCATATAATGTAATTTCTGTTTTAAAAAGTTGCCCGTTCTTAAAAATGGCCAATAATTCTTAACAGCATTTATTATTTTATCACTCAACACATTATATTCAGTTATAGAATGAATATCTTTACTCTCTCCCCAGGATTCATGAAGCTTGCACCAGGCGCAGGCGTAGCGTAGGTGGTATAATGCCAAATATGGTCGCCGAGCGATTCAGGTACGATCCAATTCCATGTGCACTACCAGCGTATGCCAGATCTGCGCAGCCCTCAGCTCAGGTATGCTAATCACCCCATGCACAGTACTGCACCATGCAGATGAAGGTACATAGCGATTCATTAAGTGGTGCAGGTGTAGCGTAAGCCCACAGAAATGTAAACCAAAAAAATGGTTTACATTTTGCCAAACAGAACATCGGAGCTATGAAAGCGGACCAGACTCATGTATTACAAAGTTAACATGTGCCAATGGCTAAATATACAACCAATGGCATAAGAAAAGATGCACAACACCTATAAAACAACATTTAATGTCATGTCCACAGTAAAGCAAAGTACAACCACAGGGCATGTGTGCGCAAACGGGAACACAAGGAAAATATATACAAATGTCATAAAATCACAATGTAATACAAATTATGATTTCACCATAATACTCAATGATATGCATGGTACACCATAACCAAGCTGCAAGGGTTGCTAAGGGTCTGTGACAGTGTTCGGCGTGGTAACTATGAATTAGTAGTCAATGCTATGCAAATGAGGCAAGTAATAGTGAATCGCAAACGTCCCACCGGACTAAGGATGTACCATATGGCACAGCACTACAACACTGAGGAGTGGTTTGGAGGTATACATGACATCAGCAGTGGGGTGTGCCACCATAGCTGTAAGCACATGGGAGCAATGCAAATCCAGGCTGCCCATTGCTAAGCAAAGACGCAGGATAGGGGTGGGGATGTAGGTATAGCATCGTTTAGCTGAGAGCACATATGGTGCCTGAAAGCGCATGTGTACGTGGATGAAAACGTGCCCGAAACCTGGTAAGCGGACGCACGCGCCGCGCACCATAGCTCAAACAGGAAGGTTAGGGGAAGAAAATAAGGAAATGCCGCAATAGGGTAATTGGAGTACAACTGAGCAATTAACACCTGTTAACTTACAGTGGGCAATCGACAGCAGCTAACAAGTCTGCTCACAGCAACCTGCAGAACAGGATAGGGGAGGTGTCGGATTGCAAAGAAAAGAGAACTGTCATAGCAGAGCAAAGCAAACCTGCAGTAGATCAGCCATAGAACACATTTCACAAGATAAGCCAGGTTTTGGAAAGTACAAAAGAAAGCAGGCTGCTGGATGCATGCCAGAAAATGGGAGGGGAAACATTAAGAAATGTTAAGGGAAGGGCAAGAGGTAATCCACAGCAGCTAAATGTAATTCAACACCAAAGGCACCACAATAGCAGTACCTGTGGTAAAACACATAAGATACCCTGTAGCTCCGATTGTACATACACACCCTATGACATCATCAGTGTTGAAAGGCACCTCACACACACCTGTGTATTCCCAAACACTGCACCATTGGTGTAAACAGACAGGGAACTTTTACAATGTACATGTTGGGAGCTGCCATAGCTGTGATTCATAACCATGTGTTAGAGACTGAAGGTGTTGTGGAGGATGATGCTGACAACCACCGCAGGCCCCAGAGGAGGAGAAGAGTGTTCAGACCAAGGGTAACCTACCAGGGGCTCCATGATCTGGAGATAGTAGAGCGTTACATGGTGGACAGGGACATCTTACAGCAAATAGTTGAGCTGTGCCGGCCACGCCTGAGATCCAGAAACAACAGAGGGGAATCCATCCCAGTGCACACGAAGGTATGTGTAAGCTTGAGAATACTAGCCACAGGTACCTTTCAAAGGCCAACTGGAGATATAATGGGGATCTCACAGGCATCAGCATCCAGGGTACTACACCAGTTCCTAGATGCCATGTTACCACATGCCAATTAGCATATATACTTCCCCTGAACTCAGGAGGAGTTGGCCAGCAATATGCGTCTCTTCTACCATGTGGCACACTATCCGGAGGTACTGGGTGTGATAGACTGCACTCACATACATATCAATTCACCACCCGGTGAGCATGGTAGGTGCTACATAAACCGCAAGGGATACCACTCCATCAACTGCCAGGTCATGTGCATTGCCCAGGGCATTATCATGGATGTGTGTGCTGGCAGCCCTAGAAGCTACCATGACTCCCACATCTGGCATGCCTCACAGCTGTATCAGGTATTTATCAGGGGGGACATCCCACATG
This sequence comes from Protopterus annectens, assembly GCF_019279795.1. Classification (NCBI taxonomy): domain Eukaryota; kingdom Metazoa; phylum Chordata; order Ceratodontiformes; family Protopteridae; genus Protopterus; species Protopterus annectens. Next base: position 350,843,902 of record NC_056727.1, read on the forward strand.
GCCACCTTGTGGGGGATGCTGGCTATGCACTGGAGCCATGGATGATGATTCCCATCAAAATTGCACACACACCCATGCAAGAACGCCATAATGAGGCACACACACAAACCAGAATCATCATAGAGCATGTGTTTGGGATGCTGAAATCACGGTTCCATTGCTTGGACATATCTGGTGGAGCCTTGCAGTACTCTCCAGGCACGTGTGCCCACATCTTCATAGTATGTGCCATGCTACATAATATGATCCTGCAGAAACAGCTGCAGCAGGGACATAATGGTGAAGGCCCTCACAGCCCACCGCAATTGCCAAGGCCATCACAGGCACAGAGGGATTCAGACCACTAACACCCTGTGCCAGCCCCAGTAGGCAGACTGAGGCATGCCCAATATGCCCACGCCTTGGCAAAGAGGGAACGTATAGCACATACACTGATAGTGTAGGCCCCTACGGACTGACACACCTCTCCACCTGCTCACACAGTAAACTGGATGGCACACACACACGACCACCTGTAAATTGTAATGTATAGGTGGCTTACTGTGTGAATCCTACATAGGCAGCCCTCAACCATTACACACACAACAGCTATTGGAACAAGGAATGTCAACACCTGAACAGTACATGCACCTAACAGCATATGCTGATACTGTATGTATAGGTTCCTAGGTACATCGGTAGGTACATGCCCGATTGTCAGAGGCCATTCCTCAACCAAGGCAAACAGTGTCTGCTGTCGCCACCACATCGATTAACCAACTGTCCCAAAGTGGAGCAGAGCCAATTGCGGGATCCATGTGTGTAATCACTGTTCCCCACACACTCTGCATGGATTCCCTGGTGTGTTAATGAGGGGCTCCATATAATGTAATCAGGGATGTAGTGGCAAAGCATGGGGAGTACCCGTGACAGGTATCTGTCATCCCAGCATGCTCCACCTATGGTTGTGTGAAGGTGTAGCACATTATAGTGTGTGGCTCACTGTGACATACATTCCCAATGCTGGAGCACATCCATTAAACATCACTTGGACATACCATTAATAGGTCTCATCCATATGTAAACTAACTGAGTTACACATTTGATTGCAGTATGGAGTAACAGCCGTAGTACAGTCCACATACAAAACACCATAACATGTGTACAAATCCCAGATGCCCAAGTGGTAAATGCACTGACTGTCGTGCATGTTCCCGGTTCCACGTCCTGCAAGGGACGTTACGTAATCCCGAAGGCACGAATAATGGATGTTGGATGCAGGTCATCAGATCAGGTTTAGCACATGTTAGCGGGTTTATGCCTTGGCAAGTGCTGGTAAGTGTCGTTTAAACATGACTATATGGATATGTGCGAAACAGGGCTAAGCTTTGCTGAATATTGCGCAGATCACGGTCAACGAAGTCCAGAACAGGTGAAACTTGCATTATTCACCCCTGTACTAATAGTGCCTGCTCTGAAGGGTAAAACGACCACTGCCAGGAGTAGAACATGCAATCATGTACACAATTACCTAACACTAAGCTACCCGAGATGTACCAACGGCAGGTGTGTATTGTGACAGGTTAAAACACAAACGTGCCGAGTCCAGGAAACAGTATACACCGACATGTACACAATGAAAGGTGTGTTCTCCCTCTCTCTCTCTATATATATATATATATATATATATATATATATATATATATATATATATATATATATATATATATATATATATGTATATATATATCTATATATATATATATATATATATATATATATATATATATATATATATATATATATATATATATATATATATATATATATATATATATATATATATATATATATGATAGAGATAGAAAGGGTGATAGAGAGATATATGTCGATATATACGGATTCACCTATATCTGCAAATATATAGATAGGTCAACGACATGTACACAACCATGGAGGTACAAATAAATAGGATACTGCCAACTATCGAATGTTTCACATACCGACATGCGTAATCATGAGGCTTAAAGACCGAAAGACCACAGTACCGGAACACTAGAACTACGAATAATATTATCACGATGTCAAGGAACGTTTAGTTATCGCTGCCGGTGCTGCGGTCCAGGTAGGTACTGTGTTCAACTGTGTTTGTGATTGCTGTAGTCTGTGTAAGTGTGTGTTGAGGGTGCCGTGTGCATTTCTGTGGGTCTGTAATGTGTGTGTGTGTGTTTGCATCGTGTGTCTGTTAGTGCTAACTCAGAGGTAGATCATTACGGTAGATGTAGTCATAGCTGTCCGTAGGCATAAGGTTACCAACTGTCCCACTTTAAGAGGGACAGCCCCTCCCTGGGCAGTTGTGTCTTGACAACAAATATTAAAAAGGGCAAATGTCAGAGATTGTAGGTCATAATTATGTCCCATATATTATGTAATAGTTGCATTAAATAGTTATTCCTGTATCTAAAATACGTAAATATTACATGAAACATGATAAGTAGCTAAAGTGCTACAAGAATAAGTATGTATTTAGGATAAAAGTACGTTCTATCCTGTGTACTGACCATGGGTATGTGTTGGCCTGTAGACACTGATGTGTGTCCTGCAAATGTCCCACTATGGCCATTTGAAAAGGTGGCAACCCATGCCAAAGAGGTTCAGTCACCAACACAAATGCAATGAGTGCAAATATCTGTGACAGAAATACATGAGACAGCTGTCATTTAGTAACATTTCCTTAATATCGATGTATTTCCGGAGGTATTGAAGTATCAACCTCACCTGCATGCTATATAGAAACCAATTAACAATGGCTCAATGTATAAGTCCGCAACAACCATAGTTTTAGTCTACTAAATGATAGGTCTTCAATTAGGGAAGGAGCCCACACACATATATGGAATATGCAGTCCCCACAAACCTGTATATGCTATGTACACCCACTTACATCTCCCTCACACCTGAAACAATTGCAATACAGACTGTAATAACATCACAAACATCCACTCACTCAATTAGATCTGCAGAAGCGTTAACATACCTTGTGAGAGACACATTTGTAATGGCTCCATGTGAAATCGTAGCTGTTGTATAATGGAACAGATGGCGATGTTACAAGTTTTGTTTGCAATAGTCCCTTATCAGACAGTTGAGATGACAGGTACACTCACATGTAGAACCACATACTCTAGCCATTACACACAATCCACGGGGGACATGAATTCAAAATATCCATGTCTCTCCAAATAGCAGTTGTAATTCCTCACAACAAAACACATGCAGACCGTCTCCCCGAAGGTAGGGCAAAAGGGCAAAGCCCAAGTGGAGAATTCAATTATACCCCACTGTTGCCGTGTAATTGGCGAATGGAGTAGCTGCACAGCTGATGTGCATGTAATAATTTACTCAGGAACACCAATTGGCGGCAGGATACCACATGTTACAGGTATCTATGTATATAAGGATGCCTTGCCATACATTCAAACCGTATGCTCATACCATAGAACCGTTTAAACAGTAAAGGTGTAAGAGAGATATTTACAAAGACTCAAAACGCTAACAAAGTATGTAGGACACTCAGTATGTTAGTGTATGTAGAGCCTGTTTTGTATTAATTAAAGTGTACGCAATGCATAACGTGGGAAAAGGTATTATGTAGCGATGTCTTGTTGAGCATAGTAACGCTTGTAGAAATTGTGTGTCCTGCTGTGGGCCACAAGGTAAACATCTCATATACCACAAGGGATGCTACATGAGGGCTTTAAACACAACAATTCCACACTACCCGCTGTCAGTGGTAGGGTTTGTCCAACAAGTACGTGCCATAGCAGGGGATAGTATATGTTGATATACTGTCACAGTAGGCATGTGTATGGGCATATAACGAAAATAACATGCCTAAGGTGGTCCTGCTGTGCAAGTATGCTTTGCATTATGGGATAATGTTTAAAATATGTGTAATGTACAGTATTGTAGGTAGATATGTCAGATATTTTACACAGCATAACTGTTATATCATGCAAACAAAAGGTATGTCTATTGGCATGTACAATACACAATAACAGGATACATATGGCTTGTAGTCACAGGACACTGTAACAGCATGACAGCTAATTGAAATGGAAGAGATACTCAATTATCCATGCACAAAGGATATGTAATAGCGTCACAGGTTCATAGTTAGGTACTACGCTGTCTGGCCAAGTCCATTTGTAAGCCCAACTACAGTGTTTTCACCGGCGGCACCTCCACAGGGTAGTGTCCTGTGTCTGTGAACAGCAGAGTCATGTGTTACCTGCACCTGTGCACAGTACAGCCACTGCAGTGATCCCTGGCATACATGTGTGTCTCCCATCCACCCATCGAGGTATCTCATGAAGAGTGCTAGTGAGTGTCCCTGCTTGATGTACATAGGAATCATGTTCCAAAGCATGGTGAGTGTCTGGTTCAGGAATGTATCCCTCAAGCACGTCCCACTCATCGTTGCGTTTGTGTACATATCAATGAGCAGGTTGCTCTTAGTGGCTTTTGCTTATGTTGCTTATGTGGAGTATATCCATCAATATTGTTGTGGACATGGGCCCTGTATGTTCAGCAGAGTTCACCCCTGAGTATGCAGTATGCAAATGTGTACAATTGTGGTGTCTGTAGTTGTGCCGTATACGTCATCCTTCGAAGGGCAATAATCCTTATGGTGTGTTAATGTTGTGGTATGTAAAGCCATTGCTGTTCTATAAGGTACACCCCAAAAGGGGTGTTGTACCCTTCAATGTGTGTCATACGTCAGGAGTATAGAGGTACAATGGGTGTCTTTGTTCCATCTGCAAACCCATTACAGATAAGGGTGGCCACATAGAAGGATATCCACGCCACATTGGCAATATGGTTATTAAAGGATTGGGTGCTATATATGTGTGTACTAAGATCCCATATAATGTCACATGTATGTAGGGGACTACCACCTATGTGATAGTCAGTGGGTGATTGGTGTAATCCAAAGGGGATGTCTATGCACCTTGTGTCATGCAGCTTGAGGCCATGTTATCGACACCAGGTATCCGTCACAGTGACACCCTTATGGACGGTGTCTGTATCAGCTGGTGGATCAATCATGGCTCCTTGTTTGCAGTCATCTGGAAACCTATTCAGGGAAAGTCCCTCTGTGCTAGCCTGTACCTCAGGGAAGCATATACCGAACATGAGGGGCCCTATGACCGAGGACTGTGGTATGCCAAGTGTAGGTACTACAGTATGCTACCCTCATTGTGTGGGTCCTTTCTGTGAGCCACTTTGCATAACATCTCGATATGTACGGGTCGATGTGCAGGTGGATATGTATGTTATCAATACTAGAATGGAGAACAGTGCTGAAAGCCAATGGGAGGACAATGTAGGCTGTGTGGACCCCCTTACCATCATCAACTACCCTGGTAACTGTATCAAAGGATTCCACCAGGTGTAGGAGCCATGGTCTGGCCCTAACAAATCCAACCTGGATGGCATCAAAGGTCTGAAGGCCACCAATGTCTCTGTGAATGACTTCTATGATGATGTGCCCCATAGCCTTGCAGAACAGTCCAGTCAGGCGTATAGGGCAATAGTCCCTCTGGCTCATTGTGGCGCCACCTGTGTGGAGTGTGATAACTGTTACTGTGCACCATTCAGGGGCCACAATGTCTGATACAAGGTTATTAGTGAATCTGGTGGCCAAGTGGGGAGCCATGTCATTCTGAGGTTTGTGTAAATCGCACCCTGGGATGTTGGACGGTCACATGGAGTCTGTGTTCCAGGCCTTAGAGAGTGCAGGTTGGAACTGCGTAGTTGTGACCGCAGGGACTCTGCATTGTTCCTGTATAGATTTTGGCCGTGTAGGGAGTGAGAGGGTGTAAAGTTAGCATTGAACCTATCTGCCAGGATGTTGCCAATATCAGTCGGTTCTGTAATGTTCCTGGCTAACCGTCATATGTCAGAGCAGATGTTGGTATTGCCATTGAGTACTGACATACCTCTATAATGCTTTGTGGTAGTCCTTGGAATGTGTCACAGTAATGTTTACATAGCTAGCTTTGGAGGATGTGATAAGGGATCCCGGATTCCTACTAAGGCTGACCAGTGAGCTACCCCACCCATGGGATTGTACTCCATTTTGCAACAGCCTCCACCTTTTGTTGTGCATTATGTCCATGGAACTGGACCCCCCAGAGTGGCGTTCGTTATTTGGTGGGTACCATCATGGCTTTGTTTGGGATAGCATGATCCATGAAGTCGTGTAAGTGCTAATGAAGTGCACTGGTGTATGTTTCAGCGTTTGTAAGTACATTGTCCATCTGCACGGGTGTCATGACGTTTACTACTGCTGTCATAAGACGTCTGAAGTAGGCCTTGTAGAAATCTTGTACTGTGTATTCCATGAAGGTTGTGGTGCCGGGATGTGGATAACAAGGGTGATTAGCATACATTCGGAAATTACCAATGAGGGGATATCCCCAGGTGTGGAACACCAGTCACATGTTGGTAATGTCCATGTCTAGGATATTGATGGCATTGGTGGTGGTGTGTATGGGTTGATCCAGCCGAGTGGAGGTTATGAATCCCAGAAAGCGTTGGCCTAATGTGTCGGTCCATGAGTAGGTATCCCAGTTAAGTGTGGGGTAGTATCAGTCTCACATCAGTAGTTCCTGTCTGAACCCTACTATCCAGTACACCAAGAAATGAGGACCGGTAACCGTGGGGTATGGTGTGGAATCCGTAGCAAGTTACAATGTGTATAGCATTTCTGGCCACAGTTAGTTGCACATGGATTACCTCTGATGCATTGTGCTAAGTAACCAGCCTGGAGGTGTGTACATCCTTGTGAAATATGGATACACCTCCGCCGTGGGTGTTCCGGTCCTGGTTACATGAATGAAAGATGTGGTCTGCGTATAACCTGTCAGTGCAGGTGTGCTCTCCGGAGCCTAGAGGCAGGTCCCAGTCACTGCAGAGATATCAAAGTGGTCCATTATAAGGAGTGCCTCACCTGAGTGCGTTAGAGATGAAGATGTCAAGCACTGAGTAACATTACCCTAAGTTTTGCCTTTTCCTGTTCTGGTGGTGTATATGTTATTGGAAACTGTCCAAGACAGACAGTATAGGAGCAGCAAGAGCCTTACATGTTATCTGTACTCCCAGGGCTGACAGGTGCAGGCCATCTGCGCCAAAGCATCGTGTTTTGTTGACCATGTCATTCAAAGCAGACAGATACAGGATGCCTGTGGAATGACAGCAGAAGCATAGGCAACTGTTGAAGTGAAACATTCAGTCGTTTTTACAGTGGTATCAGTCTGGGTGAATGCAGAATGCTTCTCAGGCTTGGCCGATACCTTCTGGGCTACAAGACCGGAGAGCTATTGCATGTCCCTGTACATGTAGTCCAGGAAGTTACATATCAGGGCAGTCACACTAACATGGAGAATGACAGTCAAATTGTACCTGGTGAGGTGTGACATGGGTGCATAGGTTATGTTGCGGATCCTGTTACCCGACAGCCAGATGTAAGCGACTATCGCCTTGTGTAGCCTGCTGAGTGGGACATCAGTGTGACCGCCTACAGAGTCACCTATGACTGATGTGTTGGGTATGTTATAACACCATATTGGCTGTAGTTGATGGGCACACATGAGTCTGTGTAATTAGTGTTGTTTTTGGTGATGGGGGCTGCCTCTGTTGCCTACACAGAGGGTATGAAGAGGTTCTGCAAATGTTGTAGTCATACTATGTGTGGCCTGTGGTGGTGGAGATCTAGTGAGACTATGTGATGAGTGGGGTGTGTTGCAAATGTTTAACGTCCCCACATGAATGTCAGGTTCAGTCTGGGTTGGAGAGATCATTACCCCCAGCATGGCTACATATGTGCATCTCTCACAGGCTGTAGTGTTGTATGTTGGGAGGCAAGCATTGACTGTGTACATGAGACAATTGCTCTATTGCCTCATGTTTGCCACATTCATCATATAGACAGGCAATAACACTGCTACGTGACACTTGGACATGCCTGTATATTCAACCATGTCTCACAAGATATGTGAGGTACGTGTGTACAACAGCTGTTGTACTGTAAGCAAGCTGGAAATGTAAGGACAAACAGTGTACTTGTAGGAAATGAGTTGGAATGGGTGCTAGAGTAATTAGTAGCTCATGAAGTGCTTACATGTTCTGAACAAGTGCTGAGCATGAATATGCAATACAGATAGGGTGTTGGATAATATAAACCCACTGCAACCCACAAGTGGAGACCCAAGTCATAATTGGAGGCACTGCACTATTACCCTGCTGAGTATGGTCTGCAAGTGTATGAACCTTTATCAACGTAGATGTTAGCAGTACAGATGTAGATGACAGTATGGATGACACTGCATAGCATACCTGTGACAGGTCATAGGACATCATCACCCATACTGTGTTCCAGCTACACTGAGTATACTAGATGTACCTTTGTATGTCACAGGAGTGTTCTACCAGTGGCCTGTTGACAGAAGCAACACTACAAAAGGTGTCTGAGTGACATGTGCATATCACACCAGTGGCAGCTACAGTAAAACAGGGTTAATGTTTTGTACTCCCCCCTCATTGTAGCCCATACCACACAGACAAATGGGAGGCATCTGCCTATGTAAGGATGTGAATGGCCATGACCTAGCAGCAATAGCTGTCTCAGTGTTGTGGACAACATACAGAATGGGCTTTGTGGGTGAGATGCGTGACATATGTGCACAATCTGACAGCTGCTAATAGCATTGTCATCGCTAGTTGAATAACCTTGTACCCATTAACTACCACCTAGGCAGCGGTCAACATTATGGACACTGTATGTAGGGGATGGTGCTGTGCAGTTCACCTCCCTGAGCTGGTGATGTCTCCAGGCCTATTAGGTAGTCATACGAGGCACCCATGTCATGACAGGGTGCCATCCATGAGCATGGAGATCATTGGACAGGCATACTCAGCACTCGGGTGAACAATATCGGATCACATATCACCTTTAAGGGGTATTGGCCATGTGTGGATGGGCGACATCAGCCTTCACAATCCTCACCTCCACTATGCAGCATGCTGGCTACATTGCATAAAGACATGTGCAACACTGTGATGTTGGACATACTACACGTACATATCCTGATCTGAAAGACATACGTCATAGACAGCCACCTTCCTACTACAAGGATCGCCACATGCTGGACAGATTCCTGTGCCATACATGTTACATACTCCTGCCATACCATGCAACCCTGTCCATCAAATCTGCACATGTCATCTCTGTCATACATGGTGCAATGACTACATGGTAGATGTATCATTAACTGTCTGGATCAGTAATGTGGCACTGATGCACCTGGCGGTGGCAAAATGGCTGTCAGATACAGCTAGAAAACCTTGCTCGTACATGCTATAGTTGATAACCATCCCTGCGAATAACGTCCAGCTAGCCATTGTCCCATGTGTATCACATGTGCAACACAGGCGATAAGTGGCAGGATGTTGAACTGCTGTACAGTGCTGTGTAGATGTATATGGCAAAACACATGCATGTAAAGGTTTCCGTGCACATCTGCATTGTCACTGCCCATGTCCGTTAAGGCAGTGTATGTGTTGATATGTGACATATACACAGCATCAAGGTCAACAGCATTACTGTGGACACATCCAGGCATGTGCTGATAGGTAAGAACAACAGTACAGACAAACAGACATGCCCACATCAAGACAGCATTCGCATGGAATATGAGCAATGTAATGAGGTGACACACATATATGGTGATGATATCCAATGCACAACAGGGTATTACATGTGTGTGACACAAACATGTCAGTCGTGTCAGTGTCATGACAATTTGCAAAGATAACTGTTCATAGGTACTAGATTTAATGCAAATGTATGTGCAGCTGTATCTCTGTACATCTCTGTGATACTGTGACCTGTCTCCATCATTATGTCTTCCAGATAATGCCTCGTTCATGCCTGCCAGCTTATAGCCGCCTGGATAATGATGCCCTCATACCGTACCTCCATGATAACTATGAGGTGTTGTTCAGCCATGTGCCACAGCATGCCCAGCAGCATGACAACCTGTGGCAGGAACTTCACAGGAGGGTTAATGATGTGGGTGGCCATAACCGCACCTACCAGCAGGTGCGCAGACACTGCACGAACCTGATACAACATGCAATCGCCAGGGAACAAGGTAGAACAGGTGGTGGGCCACCAACCCAGCCCCCACTCACACCTACCAAGGAGCTACTGGCCAGCCTGGGGACACCCTCAGAACAGCATCCACAAACACTAGCTGCTATCGTGGAGGTGAGTGTCTCCCAACCACCAAGCCTGGAGTTGCCTGGTAAGTCACTACTGCACATATAACTATTATATCCCATTTAGTTGCATGTGTCACTGTACAATATAGTAATGTAACATCATATGCAAGGTATGTTTACACACATGCCGCATACTATAGTATGCTACCCTGTGTATGCACACATGTGCATACTATATGCTATTGTACAGGCGAATGTGTTAACATGCACAGTGCACCCTGTAGCTGTCATACAGTCATGGATAATGTTCAAACTGCTGTGTCACCCCTATATAGGTACTTTTGGCATGCCGCACAGATATCAGTCCATTGCAGGTGAGACAGTTATCAATATCAGGCATGTTAATGCATAGATCTATTCGCCATGTGGCCAGTTAACACATGTACACATAATGTATGGTCCAGTCATGATATATAGGTCGCATCTGTCATCAATCACACTGGCTACCCATGTGCAATATATACAAACTAAATGAAACACCGACATGAAACCACAGTATTTGTCATTGCTAGATGTGTGGACAGCTGTGCATACAATGGTGGAGGTGTTGTTCAATGTAAGAATATGTACTATACATTGGAACAACACATGTGTGGTACACAAACAGTACCACACAGGGAGCTGGGATATGGGCAGCCGACAGGAATAACCATTGTGGAATATGCCCCTGCAATGGGTGCACACATTGTGATGTGCCATCTGATATGTCCCAGACATGTAGTGTTCCGGCTGCAATATTGTCTCACTATCCCATAATACATACCCCACATACCAAACATACAACCCTTTGTCTGCATAACCCTGTGGACAGTGAAGTATCTGACATCTATGGGTGTACGTCATATGGGGCAACACAGACATGTGAGATAGACGGCCATCACAAACATTTGGCCAACACATGTTCACACATGGCCATGTAGGATGGCCAGAGACATGTAGCAACACACAGTAGATGTGATGTGTATACACCCTGTTGCACATTGTCCACACATGGTCCAACTATAGCCTTTGTTGAATGGTTATATAGTTGATGTGGAACACTGGACATCCTAAAAGCCTGTGCACAGCTTGTGGAGGTGTCACTTAATTTGACCATATAAGATGTGTTGAACATCATGACTGTGTCAGAGCATGACAGTAGTCACCTGTACAGCTTCCACAGACATAGACACCACATCAGGCCACAAATACCGTACATTTCCCTTGCTGCTCTTGGACATCACTGTCAGCCGTGCACCTCATGTGTGTGGTACATAAATGTCATGTGGGGCATGGTGTATTGACAAGTCTGCCATGTGTGGACATGGTTGGCAGGCAGCTTAGACATTTTAGTAGTTTTGCAGGGGTGTCATCCGTAGGTCTTCCAGTGACCTGTCACATGACACAGCATGGTTTAGTGTGTATACACCTCAGCGACGTGGGTCACAATCCACAGTAGTTATGTAATGTGTATGCACGCAGTCATGGCTATGCACTGTGTGTGTATTCCACACTGTATAGCAATATAGACACCTCATGATGCCATGCAATGGCACAGTGTCTGTACTTCACACTGTATAGCAATGTAGACGCCTCATACTACCCTTCAATGCTCATGCACATCTGCTAAAAGTGCATTCTATCTGTAGGGCATACAGACAACACTGCAATGCGATTCCCATTACACCACTGTACATGTGTCAGGACACCATTGTGTCAGACATGTATGCATGTCAATGCACACATCAGCAGATTACATGTCATACTACATGTTAATGTCAAGGTCACATCAGCCATGTGTACTGTTAACCTGTGCTCGTCCACATAGTGTATCACAGGAATGCATGCTTACTACCATGATTGTGTGAACTGCATGGCTTCTGATATGACACCTGCTTGCTGTTGTGTGCAACCCAGGGATGTATGCTAACTACCACTATTAATGTCTGAGCTGCATGCCGTCTTCTGTATCACATGTATGCTGCAAGCCGTCTGTCAAATCACATGCATGGTCTGTCTCTGTGTCTGTGTGTCTGTGTCTGTGCCTGTGTGTCTGTGTCTGTGTGTCTGTGTCTGTCTCTGTGTGTGTCTGTCTCTGTGTGTGTCTGTCTCTGCGTCTGTGTGTCTGTCTGTGTGTCTGTCTGTCTGTGTGTCTGTGTCTGTCTGTGTGTCTGTCTGTCTGTGTGTCTGTGTCTCTGTCTGTCTGTGTGTCTATTGTAATGTAGCTTCTTTCCTTGCATTCACAGGTGATGTAGGTGTGTTACCCTCCTGCAGTCCATCTGATGTTAGTGTCCCCACAAACTCTAGAAGTGATGAACATATGCATGAGGTACAGGCAGGGTTGTCAGGGGCTGAATCTGTGCCACTGGTTGCCATCCCAGCTATGTCCCCCTCTTCCCCGCACACATTTCTCATGCCAACACATACCCCATCACCAGTGGCCATAGAGGAAGGACAGTCAGCGTGTGTTAGCTTGGAACAGGAACATGTGGTGGCTACAGAAGGTGTGTCTTCACACCATGGTGTCAGTGTAATGACTGCAGATGTGCCATACAGGCATGTGGCCAGTGCTGCTTGTAGGAGGACCTCTGGCAGACATGCACCTGCAGGACAGAGCGCAGCAGCTGGTGTCACCAGACGCATGTTTCAGACTGTAATGGTGGCACAGGCATGTGCTGAATGGCAGAACAGAGAAGAGCAGAGGCTTCAGAGGGCTACTATCCATTCTTTAAATGACAACATCCAGGCATTGGCAAATGCTCAACAGCAGATTGCTGATGTTCTGGACAGGCGATTGGGTGACATGGTTGGAATCCTTGACCGTGGCATGGCAATCTGCGAGTGTGAGCTATCTGTGCTGGAACATCTGGTAGGAGTGAGGCATAGGCCATGTGGACGTAGGCCAGCTACACCACCTGGTGCAGGTCAACGTGAACAAGCTACCTCACATGCCCGCTCCCACAGTGCCGGTAGCAGTAACAGTGCAGCTGGTGCTGTGCTGTCCACACCAGGACACAGCAGGCCATGTGGACGTGGCCCTGGACATTCCCAGTGGGGACACGGTTCCATTGGACATGTGTCATCGGACAGTAGCCAATCTGTACCTCTGCCTGGTAGTGCCCGTGCAACCCCTGGCAGGCACAGGTCATGTGGCCATGGCTGGACACAGTGAGCTGTACATCCTGGTCTGTACAATCTGGAGCTGTCAATAATACCCCTGTGTAGGCCAGACACATGGCAGAACTGTGTGCACACATACACGCACACAGCAAAAACATCTGTAGGGCACCGCAACACCCACATACATAACAACCACACATGTCCAATCAGATCACCGTCCCTAACCCACACACATGATTTCATCCACTGGTGCAGCCTATGCCCCTGGCAAACATTATCACCCTGTGCATATGATGATGCCTGTGCCACATCCCTGTCATCCCCACCATCGGTGCAGGGACTTGCTCATATGATCTGATGCACAGGGTGAACAGAATAATGAGATAAGTGTATATTACATTTGTTGTGTACTGTTGACATGCACCAGACATACCATGTAGTACAGGTTTAGAATGCATTGTTATATGTTCACAGTATGTGTCTTGGTAACAACAGTAACAGCATGTTGGTAATTATGCCCTGCTTCCCTCCTTAAGGTCTAATTGCATGTGCCATTACATTACAGTGTTTGCAGTTAGAGTGCATTGTTGTATGTTCACAGTATGTGTCTTGGTAACAACAGTAACAGCATGTTGGTAATGATGCCCTGCTTCCCGCCTTAAGGTCTAATTGCATGTGCCAATAAGTAGCAGTGTTTGCAGTTTCCCATGTGTAAATATGGAGTACTCACAGGCATGTATGGCAATACCAGCATGCTATACGTAGCCTCAACCTCACTGTTAGAAAGGCTACCATTCCACAGATGTCCACACATCTACTGATCCAGAAGCATGTGAGCTGTTTAATAGGCTACAGTGGCTAGAGACATGACATCCATGCCGGGTCACATCACAGGTACAGTGACATGGTGTGGGGGTTTACACAGCGGATTGGCTGATGTCAAGGTTAGAGGCCAGTTGACAGCATGAGGCCTCACTGTGTAGCAATAATACACTGTCACATTACAGGATGGGAACATGCACAGACATACACAGAAACACACAGTAACATGCCCACACTCACGGGGTCAACAACACTATAACGCACACTCGATAGTGTTGAGGTGAGGACCCCTGCCTATGTGGTAATCACCTTCACAGTACTGTGCACCCACATGATGCGACACAGAGAATGAACATGTACAGATAGCCAGTAAGGCTGAGACCGACGGCATCAACAGGGTAGTAGACTGCATCACCATGAGGGGTTAGGGATCCTGTCTGTTCTGTATGGTAGCATACACCCTCACTCCATGCACCAGACAGTCATACATACATACACACACACACACACACACACACACACACACACACACACACACACACACACACACACACACACACACACACACACACACTGTGGAGTCCACAAATGTCATTCACATACAGATAGTTGACATGTGTGTGATACACACACCACCCCTGCCTATGTCTTGCTTTCTACACTGCAGTATGTACAGATATCTACAACAGTGTACAGGGGTGTGTAACAATTGGGATGCATTCTCCACCATATGTGGCATATACGGTCACACAAGCAAACACACATGGCAGTACTGTGAATCATGCACCTGCTATAGGATGATACGTCTGACAGACATGCAGCAGTTTTGGCCGCATTATGTGTACTGTTTGAACATGTCATGGTAAGATGGCTTGTGACACACCTGTGAGCTGTCTTCAGCAAACATCCATCTGCAAAGGTGGACCACCACTTTATGTACACACATCCATCCATACCTGATGTACATCCTACTGTACTGTCAGTATTGCACCATATACAGGTGTTAATGATGGGGCTGCACTGCAACTGCATGTTGTAGTTAGACACAGATGAACTGCATACATCAGCTACTGCACGTGCATGGTAGCTGAATGCACACCACTAATGTATATGTGTGTTGGTCCTACATTCCTGTCATGTAGCCATGCTTGTATGCATTGCAATTGGTGGACATGTGTGATGACATACATGACACATGGACTGTTGTATGATATGATGGTTGTCATGGGTAACTAGTACAGAGGGAATGTTACCTCAGTCAACATTGCTACCTTATGTACTGTTAGCATTCAACAGCCATGGACCTACCTTCCATGTGCATGCGTGCGATTGCTGTAGCCACTTGTCTGCACGGAGGACAGCAAAAGCTATGCTATGTACATATGTGTTGTGTGTGTGTGTGTGTGTGTGTGTGTGTGTGTGTGTGTGTGTGTGTGTGTGTGTGTGTGTGTGTGTGTGCCATGTACATATCCACGGCAATTACATGTATGTCATATCCAGGCATGAGTGTTTTTTGGTGTACAGTAACAGTCATCTGTTACAGCTGTATAAGACCCAGGGCCCCTGTTATGTGTAGAGCCGACCTGGTTATAAACAGTGGTATCATTGCATTGCATAACACATGATGGAACCCTGTCAGTACATGTGTAGTCTGCACAGTTGCTGTAGACCTATGTAAAGTCCACTGGTCATGAGTAACATGGTGTTGTAGTAATGTATGGATGTGTGTTGCTGGTCCAAGGACATGGTGATGTCTGAGGGCTACATAGTAGAATGCGGCATTTTCCACTGTGATCTGCACCTGAGACGTCTGTGATGACTCTTGAGTGTGTACTGGTCAGTATATGTGAGTGGCCTTCATGTACGTGGGGACACTAACACCTGGACCGGTCTGTCACGGTCTTATGGCCCACATGTCTGTATCTGAGGTATACAGTGGTAGTGCAATTGTGCACAACTGTGCCATATGCCAGGTGTTCCTCACTGCAGAGATGTCTGTATTCCCCATTGTTGGATCTGGATTGTCAGCTGTGATTATGAATGCTACACATCTAGCACTGACAACCGGTGTCAGATATATGTAGTACAGCATTCGTGCTAACAATGTTCACTATCGACACACTGTGCCCTTCCGTGTTTAGAATCCGTGTGCATACAAGACAGCCCTTCCCTACTACTAAGTGTGTGAGCATGCCCAGTATGCCGTTGTGTAGATAAACACACAGTACATTCCAAACGGATGTGTGCTACTAAGTGTGTGAGCATGCCCATTGACATCTTGTGTCGGTTATGTGCCTCTGTGTATGGGCATGACCATTGAAATCCTGTATAGCGATAGTGGTCATCCAGGCAACAGATGTCCATACCCCATGTCAGGATGGATTCCTACATTGAACACACTGATTGACTGTCTTGAAGGGTGTACTGTCTGTGGCGCATCTCGTATCTATGTAGTGTTGTAATAGTGCTCTGTAGATAGGCAGTTATCCCGCTCACACCACTGCCGTGTGTTTGTCTCTGTCTACCTTGGGACAGTAATATGCTTTTAGACTGCTCACTCTCCATACATTCCCTATCGGCATCTTTGCCTTTGCTGATGATGTCATCCACCTAGAAGTATGCCTCTGGGAGTGTTGTGTTCCAGTAATCTTGGTAGCGCATTCTGTAACTGCATAATGCTGTAGTGTGATAAGGTAGTTAGGTGTATGTTTGAATCCCAACCCTGCCAAGTGTATGTCTGTGTGTTTCCAGCTGCCTGGGGACAGAGTAATGCTTTTAGACTGCTCACTATCCATACATTCCCCTAATGGTGTCTTTGCCTTTGCTGATGATGTCATCCACCTAGAAGTATGCCTCTGGGAGTGCTGTGTTCCAGTAATCTCGGTATCACGTTCTGTAACTGCGAAATGCTGTAGTGTGATAAGGTAGTTAGGTGCATGTTCAACTCCCAGTCCTGCCAAGTGTGTGTGTGTGTTTCCAGCTGCCTGGGGGCAGAGTAATGCTTTTAGACTGCTCACTCTCCATACATTCCCTATCGGCGTCTTTGCTGATGATATCATCCACCTAGAAGTATGCCTCTGGGAGTGCTGTGTTCCAGTAATCTCAGTAGCGCATTCTGTAACTGCGTAATGCTGTAGTGTAATAAGGTAGTTAGGTGTATGTTTGACTCCCAGTCCTGCCAAGTGTGTCTGTGTGAACACTTGGAAACTGGAACACACCAACAAATAAACTGATCAGGAAGATAGTAACCACAACCGACGAGGGGCTGCTGTAACAAAGGTGTATAAACTGCTGCTCTCCAATAAAACTTCCAGGCCCATAAACGCTCCAAACAAGTTTATTCAATGAAAACACAAACATAAAAACGTCGACCTAGGTTTCGTCCGCTGTACGAACTTCATCAGAACACCACAAAATACCTCCAAAAATCTTAAATAATGTGCACAAACATACTTAATGAGCCTATTAACCAATGAAGTGCATATGCAAACATTTTGAAATCTTAAAGCAGCAATGTAACTGGGTTGAACTGTATGTTAATTGTATAAAAATACCCAAAAAAAAAACCTAGGTCGACGTTTTTATGTTTGTGTTTTCATTGAATAAACTTGTTTGGAGCGTTTATGGGCCTGGAAGTTTTATTGGAGAGCAGCAGTTTATACACCTTTGTTACAGCAGCCCCTCGTCGGTTGTGGTTACTATCTTCCTGATCAGTTTATCAAGTGTGTCTGTGTGTTTCCAGCTGCCTGGGGACAGAGTAATGATTTTAGACTGCTCACTCTCCATACATTCCCTATCAGCTTCTTTACCTTTGCTGATGATGTCATCCACCTAGAAGTATGCCTCTGGGTGTGTTGTGCTTCAGTAATCTCAGTAGCACGTTCTGTAACTGCGTAATGCTGTAGTGTAATAAGGTAGTTAGGTGTATGTGCGACGCCCTGCCAAGTGTGTGTGTCTGTGTGTTTCCAGCTGCCTGGGGACAGAGTAACACTTTTAGACTGCTCACTCTCCATATATTCCCTATCGGCGTCTTTGCCTTTGCTGATGATGTCACCTACCTAGAAGTATGCCTCTGGGAGTGCTGTGTTCCAGTAAACTCGGTAGCGTATTCTGTAACTGTGTAATGCTGTAGTGTGATAAGGTAATCAGGTAGTACGTTCTATGTTCTAATTCCAGCCCTGCCACATGTGTGTGTTTCCAGCTGCCTGGAAACAGAATAATGTTTTTAGACAGCTCACTCTCCGTACACTCGCTATCGACCTCTTTGCTTTGCTGATGATGTCACCCACCCAGAAGTATGCCTCTGGGAGTACTGTGATGCTGAATCTCGGTAGCGCGTTCTGTTACTGCGTAATGCTGTAGTGTGATAGAATAGACACGTAGGTGCTCGATTCCAAGGCATGGCAGGTGTGTGTGTTTGGCAGTTATATACCCTATGTGTTGGTATCTGTGGGTGGCAAGCTGCAGGGTGTGTTTAGTGTGTTTTGTTGCTGACCTATATAGTGTCCACAGCCCGCATATTCTGCCAAGACACTGGGTTGTCAACACATACATTCACCAATAGGTCTGGTGAGTAAATGTCAGCAGCCCTACTCTTACACTTAATACAGTCTGACTCGTGTGACACAACAAAACACATATGCCTTGATAGTAACAACGCTACATGATGCAGGTGGCACATGTAGTTTCCTTTTCAATCCTGTCTAATGCTTTGCTGTCATGTGGTCCGCTGTTGTGATATAAATGCAGTATCTACATATGTGTGTATATGTATATGTGTGTATGTATATATATATATATATATATATATATATATATATATATATATATATATATATATATATATATATATATATATATATATATATATATATATATATATATATATATATATATATATATATATATATATATGTATATATGTATACATATAATATATATGATATATGTAGATATAGAGAGATAGACATAGATATAAACATATATGTCTGGGGACATCAGCACTATTGAATGTTTGTGCCGGATGATCTGTACGTGATAACCTCGGATGTATGTATATCTGCCATGGCGTAGTAGTAATGTACACCGTCTGTTGTGTGCAGGGTCCTGGGTTGTAGTCATGTAGACACCGGTTATTTCGTTGCTGGGAAGACCATGGGACATCGAATATGGTGATAGTAAGGCACCTGTTACCAGTTGTGTACGGATCTGAGCGACACTAAGCAGTGGTTATTAATTTGGAGGTTCGGTATGGATCATATAACTATTCATTAGAAGACTATACTATGCAGATGAGGTTGACAATAGTGTATCCCATTTATCCCCAGGGTGTGATACAGATCCCTGGAGTGTATGTGTGTAGTTAGCTGGGTGCAGGGCTCGAATATAGTTGACAGCATGGGAGGGGGGGGTCAGGCATACTGTACGTACATTGCAGAACTGTGCCTCGGGAGTGCTCCTGCCTTAGCACGCCTAAGCTAGGGGTGTGTCTATACCTGCCTGGTGACATTGGGAGGGACAAATGCAGTAGTGGGGTAGTCAGGGTGTACAGGCTGCACAAACAGGTGATGATCAGCACAATCAGCAGATGATATGGACAGTCCACACCTGAACAGTACAGTAATTTGAGTAAGCAGCATACACACAGGTTTCTTCCGCACTCTACACCACTGGTGTATACCTGCGGGGACATTTCACAACACAGTCCAACCAAATGAGAAGGGCTGCAGCAGGCAACATAGACCAACATGTGCGGGAGGATGAGGGCAGTGAGGATGTGTATGCTGCCGAACAACCCTTACTGGGGTGACATAAGACTTTATAGACCGAGAGTGACTTACCAGGAGCTACATGAGCTAGGGATGGTGGAGCACTATGGGGTGGACAGAGACCTCCTACAGCAGCTTGTTGACCTGTGCCTGCCACACCTGACACATCAAACAGGCCAAGGGAAACCCATCACAGTGGATACCACGGTATGTGTTGGACTAGGTATACCAGCCACAGGTACCTCATACAGCACAACTGGGGATATCATGGTGATCTCACAGGCATCTGCATCCAGAGTATTGCACCAGTTCACAGATGCCATGTCAACACATGCTAGTGAGCACGTACATGTCCTCAACACATGTGATTAGTAGACCAGCAATATGCATCTCTTCAACCACATGGCAGACTACCCTGGGGTACTGAGTGCTATAGCCTGCACACACGTACACATCAAAGCACCACCAGGTGAGTGGGGTAGGGCCTACATTCACTGCAGGGGCATACCCTCCAACAGCTAGGCCACATGTGATGGCCAGGGCATTAGATTGAATGTGAGTGCTGTCTGCCCTGGAAGCTATGATGATTCCAATGTATGGCTTCTGACACAGCTGCACCACACCTTTGCCAATATGGACATCCCCTACAGTCTCCTAGTGGGGGATTCTGGGTAACCAGTGGTGTCGTGGCTGATGACACCCATCAGCAATGTACACACACCTGAACGCTCACACCATAATGAGGCAGATGCACAGGCAAGACATATAATTGAGCATGTGTTTGAGATGCGCAGGTCACGGTTCTGGTATCTGGACACATCCAGCGGAGCCCTGCAGTATTCACTAGCTACATGCACACAATTTGTTATGGTATTTGCTATGCTACACAATCTGATCCTGCAGTAACAGTTGCAGCAGGAACAGCATGGGGCAGGGCCACATGGCCCAACACCACTGCCAAGGCCTGTATAGGCACAGTGTGACTTGGCGAAGGAACTACCTGAGCAGGGCCCAGTCAGCGAAAGGCCGTGCACAGTATGACCTGCCCTTGGCAAAGAGGCAACACAAGGCATATACACTGACACAGTAGGTACCCACGGATTTCCCCTCTCTGACCTGCACACAGTACAATGGATGCCAAACATGACACTACCTGTGTTCGGCCATGTATAGGAGGTGCACTGTGTGCATCGACATAGGCAGCCCTCCAGCACCATCCTCAGGTCCAGAACACCCCCAGGGTATGTCTATCGACCTAACAATTGGCAGTTGTATTAGAATGTGTATTTACCCATTGCTATGGTATGTATGTGAGCATACAAGAGACTTTGGTGGCCGAATGTTAGGGCAGCAGACAGTACACGTCCATAGTGGCACCATGACATCTGTAGCACATACGGGGGTCACAATGGTAGCCAGTAGTACACAGGGTGTCCCAACCCACTGCAGATTATGGGCTGAACATCATGTGTGTCCATACAGCCCACACACGTTCCATGCAGCTGGACAGGTGTGGACCAATACAGACAAATGATATACAATGGCCTATGGATATGCCCAATGAATGACCCCAACCCCCAAAGATACAAACAGACTACAGCAGGCCAGGCAGTTTAATGTAGGTTGTGAAAGCTAGGACGTCCAACACCACTATGCTGGTATTTAAAGCTGGGATCTGATGTACACTGGTATCCCTCCAACCAGCAATTTAAGTAGGTCCACACACTGACATGGAGTACCTGGCATACCAGTACAGATGTGTACAACTGTCAGCTGTGCCCCTCGTCCAACCTACACATGTGAGAGTCATGTGCATCACCCACGGTGCTGTGTAGGACTGTGGATGCGGTTGGATGTCCCCCCACGCTATGCAGACATGTAGCAACTGTCAATACCACATGACCATTAGCTACCCTGCAGACACAGCATGACACCTGTCTGTATAGAATGGAGAGGTTGGCAACATGGTACTGACTATCTGGACATGTGACACATGCGATACAGCTGACCATACTTGGCATGCTCACACACATGATGGTATGATGGTAATGTCGGTCGACAACATGCGTAACAGTCATACTGGGCATGCTCACACACTGAAACACAGGATGGCCAGGCAGGCATACACCAGTGGTCCAGACATATCTGCCAGTACATTGCTATACTGTTGGATGACTGTGCTGTATGGTGTGTGTGTGGTCTATTGTCTGTACATATGCCATGGTCTATTGTTAATTCACATGAGCTATGTGCGCAGGGTACTGCTACCAGCACGTGAATAGGATGGTTCTTTGTTTGCAGACAGACTGACACCTTTGGATGCGGACTGTGTAAGGCACATTCAGGTGGGAGCGGTTGTGCGTGGGTCTGCACAGTGTTAAGCACTGCTGACCTCTGGCTACAGCACCTTATACCCGTTTAGACTCCATATTTCTTTGACAGTGCACTACTGGCATATTGGTAGACAAACATGCTTACAGCCGCTCACTCACTGACATTTGTGCTTACATTTGTCACTCACGCTTGGTGTGTGCGATCCCTTGTGATGCGTATTACATCAGACTACATGACTACAGTATCAGGTATGTCTAACCATTTGGCGATGGCAGGCGTTCGACTGTACGGACTCGGTGGCCTGTCCAGTGACGTAATTGTATTATATGCGTGTTCCTCATACAATCTGCTCCCATCTGCCTGATACATGGGAACCGATACTCTGCAATGCTGACATGTGAATGTTATTTTGTTAATGCAGCTGTCTGCTGAGTCATGCTACCGCATACCTACCATACATTTTCCACCTTTCAGATTGCACGACAGGAGACTGTAGGGGTAACACCTTTCCCACTTTGCATGGGACAGTCCCTCATTAGGTATATGTCATGTGACAATACTCTAGCCATTGCAACTGTCCTGATTAGGGGACATTCTCATATTCTACATGTATGTAGTGGTTGCTTGTTACAGGTCTTGTATACCTGACACGTCGATATGTTATATGTAGTAGCATAAGCAACTTTACTGCTGCTAGACTAAGCTTTGAATTGTGCTTAATATGCATATTTCTGTACTATGCATGGCTGTAGGTATGTTCTGCCCTGGTACTTCTGACATTTCTACAGAGCAGGTCCCACTTTGGCCATTCAGAATGGTGGCTGCCCTATAGATCCTATATGAAGAGCTATCACATGTGTCAATGGTTTGCATACGTTAAGGTTATTCTTGTAGCATTATAATTGTTAATACTGTTTCCTGTTACATGTAGCTGTTTCTGATACAACAAATTAATTTCTGACACCACTACACACAATATATGGCCTCCTTTCCCGAACTCACAGGCCATGTGCCATAACATTCATTTTGCAGGACACAACTGCCCAGATGGGTGTGGCTCTCAAAGGCGTACAGGTGGTAAACCTCATCTATTATGCTATCATCTACCTAAGGTGGTCAGCAAATTATGCACTTTCCATCACTAGCACACCTCACATACCAATGGGGGAGAATGAACACTGTATCAGGAACACTGCATAACACCCTGTGGGACACATTTAGATGACTGGTTCTATTAACCAGACACATTGACAGTCACAGAGCATATGTATTCATTCACGTTTGTCAAGGTACATGCTGTTTATGACTCATACATGTTCTCATCTGTCATTACCTGTATTCCACCACCTGTCCACCTAATATCACTAGTTCTGGAAGTGTTTAGTTGGACTTTGTTACATTCTGATTCATAACTATGGACGTCCATGCTAATCGGGTATACATCACTGATTTGGTCCCTATGTATTCCCCCAATGGTTTACAGACTATCCGGTAGATGTGCTCTTCAGGTTTGGGAGGTACAGGCATCTGCTATGCCCACATAGGAATATTAATGACTTCCACTGGGCGGGCCTACTATATCTCTGCCAAACAGCACCTGCACACTTAAGCCCATTATTGCATACCCATGGTTCACCTACCTGGCACCCCTCTACAGCACTCATGAGAACTACTTACTGTGATCGCAGCAGGGGTATGAGCACACCCCTACACATTGCCCAGTCTCCCCATCTCGGGACACATGTCGTACGTTTTGTCAACCCATGTGCTATTACATTTGCACAACCTACTGCTTCATGTACAGCTACATCCTGCTTGCGTCAATCACTACAGGTTGCCTGTAGAGTGAATTTTTGGTGTCCCACAAGGAACCCTGTTATCCATGTTTAAAGTGTAGACCTTGCAGATCTCTCCCACTGGTACTTTCCTGCTGGTGGTTTGGAATGCAGCAGTGTATTTACCTTTATTGCGTGTCTGTATGTTTGACCGGCCTAGCTGGGCGGTGTGGGAGGTAAAACGTTTATTTATTGGACCTCCCAGTAACATATGCCCAGTCTGAACATATGTTACCCCTAATTGCTGTAAAGTAACCTAGTTATGTACATGTGTATATCTACAATGACATATATATTTGTTTTGTGTGTATGTGTATATATCAATACCTGTTGTATGTGTATATATTTCTATCTATCTATATATCTATATATCTATCTATATATATATATATATATATATATATATTTATATATATATATATATCTATGTATATATCTTTGTGTGTGTGTGTATATATATATATATATATATATATATATATATATATATATATATATATAGATATATAGATATATATATATATATATATATATATATGTGTGTGTGTGTATATCAATATATATATCTACATGTATATATATATATTTTTTTATCTATATATATGTCTGTGTGTCCATTAACCAATACATTTCCCGGACATAGACACTTACACATGCGTATTGGGTTTCATCTATGCTTCAACAGCATACTATTGCCTTAGTCATTATGACACCGACACTTCACTCCAGTGAACTTGTGATCAGTATACTGCACGTTATACAGCGGACAGATGCCGCACATTTTTCATGTCTGGGGTACCGCTGATAAGTGTGATGTGATACAGTGTCATTCGACCTATTACTCATATGCGCAGCCTATTATTCCTGCTACTGTGTTTGTTTCTGTGCACATTCATATTACTAATAAGATTGTTCGTCAACATATTGATGTCTGCATGTAGTTGTGCCTTTCTGCTTTTCCCAGTTTGGGGTTGTCACAGCAGAACTCTGTTCCGCTCATGGTTGGCAGATAGGTTTTACGTTCCGGGCTGCCACCCCTGACGCACAACCTCCGACAACGGTATGCCCATTCACGCATGCCTCCACGCAGACGATGCTCTATCTGGGAATTGCACCTACGTACTAGCTGACCTCCATGGGCTGCTCCATTGCAGCCGGCGCAACATACCCTAGCACTCCTGTGTCCATAATCGCATATCCATAGTTTCTCCAGCACACCCATGTTGTTTCCATGCATAACAGCTATTATCCACCTGATATCACAGCCATGACACACCTTTACACATTGCCCTCTCCAGAGCATTGGGGCCCTACACACATTTTGTACCACCTCTTGTATTTGCAGGGTCTCCCTCAATTCATATTTGCACATACGTGCCTTTTCTGGTGTTATGGATTACGAACGATTTGCGGGTTACAAGTGTAGGTGGTCACAACATGAACTACATTCCATCTGTGTATAATGTTGACGTCACACGTCAATGATGTTATGGCCACTGGTATAACCCTGCCTCTAGACTGCATAGCGATGCTCTACTCACTCTTGTGCAGCTTTAACTGACATACGCTGCGAGCTCTTTATAATACCTTACTTGCTCTAGAGTCCCTTCACAACCCTTATGTTTGCTTTCGTCTTTCGGTGTTCATTCTTATATATATATATATATATATATATATATATATATATATATATATATATATATATATAAAATTGCATATTTCTTTTATGTCTGTGGATATATATCTATACACACATCTATCTATCGATCTATCTATCTATCTATCTATCTATCTATCTATCTATCTATCTATCTATCTAATAATGGGGTTCCACGTGTTTCACTTCACATTTGACTATTTCATTCATTTATATATACAATGAATATTATTCTGGACATCAGTTATAAATTCACTATAAATTCACTACAGGTATGCAATAATCCTGTCAACAAATGTGATAGTTGGTTGGTGTACATATGTGTACGGACCTCAGTGATACTCGGGGACTAGTTTCTACAGTGACAGGGACAAGGCTATCACAAATCAGGGACAATCACGGACACTTCTACCATATTAGTACAATTAACTTGGAATGTGCTGACAGATTTATATTACTACTTATTTTCTGCAGTTAAATGCATCTATTACTCTTAATTGTTGTAATTAGTCATTCTCATTCAACACCTTTCCTCCAAAGGTCACTGGCTTTGTGAGTGATTAAAAGGCTGGCCAGTTATTGTGTGAATGCTCTGACCATTGGTAGGGTTGACACATTGTCATATGTACAGGTTGGGATATATTCTGGACAGAATATTATTCTGGACATCAGTTATAAATTCACTATAAATTCACTACAGGTATGCAATAATCCTGTCAACAAATGTGATAGTTGGTTGGTGTACATATGTGATAGTTCGTTGGTGTACATATGTGTACGGACCTCTGTGATACTCGGGGACTAGTTTCTACAGTGACAGGGACAAGGCTATCACAAATCAGGGACAATCACGGACACTTCTACCATATTAGTACAATTAACTTGGAACATGCTGACAGATTTATATTACTACTTATTTTCTGCAGTTAAATGCGTCTATTACTCTTAATTGTTGTAATTAGTCATTCTCATTCAACACCTTTCCTCCAAAGGTCACTGGCTTTGTGAGTGATTAAAAGGCTGGCCAGTTATTGTGTGAATGCTCTGACCATTGGTAGGGTTGACACATTGTCATATGTACAGGTTGGGATATATTCTGGGGACACCAGATTGTTTAGGCCAACACATACCCACGGTCAGTGCAGGTTTAGAACATTCATTATTTTCCTAGCTGAGAGCCTATACCTTTAGCACTTTAGTTGTTAGTCTGTTTCTTGTACAAATTACGTATTTTCTATCCTGACAGGACTGCTTTAGGCAACTGTTACATGAAGTATGGTACATAGTTATTTCCTACAATCACAGGACATTTGGCATTGTATCATTGCTGGTCAGGACACACCTACCCACACAGTGACTGTCCCTCACACAGTGGATCAGGGGGTATCCTGTTTACGTCAGTGCCTTCATCACCCTATTTCCAAGTGCCACTATGCGAATGTGTACAATATATTCTCTCGATTATTCATGTGGGGACACGTGCATCACGGGCAAGTGTTTGATCCTGGGTAGTAGGTTCTGCATGACTGTCTAGGGCTGGACAGTCTTGTGCACCACTACTGCACATTCATACTTGTGTCCAGATGTCTACAGGACTGGGCATCATGTCTTGATACCCATTCTGATGTTTACACAAGTTACTTATCCCATGAGGGATATCCAAAAATTTAACAAGACCAATACCAACCATTCTTTTGGCTTTACAAAAATGTGTTGGGGGTTTTACATGCAAGGGATACATAGTTTGCAATCCTGAAACTGCCTAGGGTGACACTGCCTACTACATATGAGTAGTGGTCACTATGTGTAGATGTGACTGGGCCAAACTAGTAGGCCAAGTATGGCTGGATTTGGTGGACGTTCAGGTATGGGGGCGGGTTGTGTGCTGTGGAGGGGATGATGGGTATTCCATTATGCATCCAGGAGTGTTGCATTTGAATGGGCCGGTTCCATCAGGACCAATCTGTGGGTATGTGCCAGTGACATTTCTGTACATTTGTATCGCACATTTTAATATTCATATGTTTGTGGGATTGTGTTCTACAGTATGGCCTGTCAGGCTGTATTGCAGATGTGTATACATGTTCTTTGTGTTTCTTTCTGATTCACCCGCTGCTCCCTCATACACCTCCAGTTCACCTGTTCTGCATACGACACAGTCTCGCTTTTGAGGATTATACCATTACCCACCCCCCTTACACACATATTCCTGACACTCCATCCATCACTGCTTTGGTTGATGGCCCATGACATGATCAAGGTAACACATTGCATACACTACATATGTCAGGTACCTGTATGGTTGTGTGGTCTACCCTGGCATGTTTCACCTTTCACACGCTATACATCACGCACATAGGTACACGCCCATACTTAACTTTCATGACATGGTTGGTACACCCGGGTAATACCCGTTCAACTGTGACACATCCTGACAAGTACGGCTTGGACCGCATATGTGTGGATTTTGGCCAACTGCTCTGATCATTGGTAGGATGCCACCTTTTCCTATGTCCAGGATGGGATATATTCCAGACACATATCCGATTGCACTGGACAACACATACCCACAGTCAACGCCAAGGATAATGTTGTTCCTTTAAGCCAACATGTTGCCTTATTGTTGTAGCAGTTTATATGCTCCTTCTGTTTCGTTTTCTTGCTCATTCTATTTCTTGTCACATACGGTATGTTAAATATGGACATACCTATTGTATGTCCGTATTTAAGTTAAGTTTGCTTGTTTGTTTGTTTAATTTAACTGTGGAGGCTGCCCACTAAAGTGTGCTAGCCTGTGTAACTAATTTATCACTGTCTCTGCATTTTCTGTGTGTTTCTACCAAAAAAAAACAAAAAATAAAAAAATAATCCTTGTTTTCCCGCCTTCTTCGACTAGTTTAGACCAGTTTACAGGCATTGCTGTATTCTGGGCTGTGGTGTAGTTCCTGTGTTGTCCATTACCTTACTTGGATAGAAGGAAGTTTCTTTGCTCACCAGTGGGAGTGGGGAGCCTTGAGCAGCCTACCTGTCCTTGGGGGAAGTGACCTCAGCACAAGAAGCTGTAGTAATTAGTTGTTTGGAACCATTCCTAGCTCTTTTGTAGTTCACTGTTTAAAATCCGCCCCTGGGCATTTTTTTCTGGCTATACCGCTCAGACAAGCTCCACGTGGGTTTACAGAGTGGTCCTAGCAGCAAGGAACTCAAAAAAGCGAATACCTTCTGGATTTAAGTATCTTTGCTTTTTTTCACTTGAAATAGCTTCTGTAGCTTACCTTGAACTAGCCTGAACTGTTTTTTATCTGATTGCTGCATTATTTTAAAATCTGCACTTAAAGTTACATTTTAGTCGAATTTGATCGAAGGTTTGCTTGTTTGTTTGTTTAATTTAACTGTGGAGGCTGCCCACTAAAGTGTGCTAGCCTGTGTAACTAATTTATCACTGTCTCTGCATTTTCTGTGTGTTTCTACCAAAAAAACAAAAAAAAATCCTTGTTTTCCCGCCTTCTTCGACTAGTTTAGACCAGTTTACAGGCATTGCTGTATTCTGGGCTGTGGTGTAGTTCCTGTGTTGTCCATTACCTTATTTGGCTAGAAGGAAGTTTCTTTGTTCACCAGTGGGAGTGGGGAGCCTTGACTAGCCTACCTGTCCTTGGGGGAAGTGACCTCAGCACAAGAAGCTGTAGTAATTGGTTGTTTGGGACCATTCCTAGCTCTTTTGTAGTTCACTGTTTAAAATCCGCCTCTGGGCGTTTTTTTCTGGCTATACTGCTCAGACAAGCTCCACGTGGGTTTACAGAGTGGTCCTAGCAGCAAGGAACTCAAAAAAGCGACTACCTTCTGGATTTAAGTATCTTTGCTTTTTTTTCACTTGAAATAGCTTCTGTAGCTTACCTTGAACTAGCCTGAACTGTTTTTTATCTGATTGCTGCATTATTTTAAAATCTGCACTTAAAGTTACATTTTAGTCGAATTTGATTGAATGTTTGCTTGTTTGTTTGTTTAATTTAACTGTGGAGGCTGCCCACTAAAGTGTGCTAGCCTGTGTAACTAATTTATCACTGTCTCTGCATTTTCTGTGTGTTTCTACCAAAAAAAACAAAAAACAAAAAAATAATCCTTGTTTTCCCGCCTTCTTCGACTAGTTTAGACCAGTTTACAGGCATTGCTGTATTCTGGGCTGTGGTGTAGTTCCTGTGTTGTCCATTACCTTACTTGGATAGAAGGAAGTTTCTTTGCTCACCAGTGGGAGTGGGGAGCCTTGAGCAGCCTACCTGTCCTTGGGGGAAGTGACCTCAGCACAAGAAGCTGTAGTAATTAGTTGTTTGGGACCATTTCTAGCTCTTTTGTAGTTCACTGTTTAAAATCCGCCTCTGGGCATTTTTTTCTGGCTATACTGCTCAGACAAGCTCCACGTGGGTTTACAGAGTGGTCCTAGCAGCAAGGAACTCAAAAAAGTGACTACCTTCTGGATTTAAGTATCTTTGCTTTTTTTTCACTTGAAATAGCTTCTGTAGCTTACCTTGAACTAGCCTGAACTGTTTTTTATCTGATTGCTACATTATTTAAAATCTGCACTTAAAGTTACATTTTAGTCGAATTTGATCGAAAGTTTGCTTGTTTGTTTGTTTAATTTAACTGTGGAGGCTGCCCACTAAAGTGTGCGAGCCTGTGTAACTAATTTATCACTGTCTCTGCATTTTCTGTGTGTTTCTACCAAAAAAAAAAAAACAAAAAAATAATCCTTGTTTTCCTGCCTTCTTCGACTAGTTTAGACCAGTTTACAGGCATTGCTGTATTCTGGACTGTGGTGTAGTTCCTGTGTTGTCCATTACCTTACTTGGATAGAAGGAAGTTTCTTTGCTCACCAGTGGGAGTGGGGAGCCTTGAGCAGCCTACCTGTCCTTGGGGGAAGTGACCCCAGCACAAGAAGCTGTAGTAATTGGTTGTTTGGGACCATTCCTAGCTCTTTTGTAGTTCACTGTTTAAAATCCACGTTTGCACGGCTTTGCACGGTCGTGCGCATAGCGCAGCGCCAGTTAAACAAGGTTAAACATTTTCTGGCTACGCCAAGTCTGCTCTTCAAATTTTCTCTTAAGGAAGCTCTACTCTTAGTATAACCAGACTACTCACTGTATTACAAGCCTAGCACTTGTTCTCAATACTTCTCTACTAATAAGCACTCTCGTACTAAGTAAAGCACTACATCTACTTACCACCCCTGTGAATACCCACTTCCCTTAAAGGTATACCACTCCCTTATACTGTTCTAGCATGTCGAGTGGTAGATTACTGGCATCGTCTCCAGTTCAGCTGGTCAATCTGTGCATCTTGAGACAATGCTACAATTGTCTCATGTACACAGACAACCCTCTCCTCCTCCCAACAAACACAAATACATGTGAGAGATGCAACTATACAGCCAAACTGGAGGCTGAACTCTCTCAACCCAGGGCTGGCATGACCAGACAGGAGGAGATGACAACCACACACACAACAATCCCAGACCCACATAGACCTACCACAACTGCAAACCAAACACATAAAAACACAAATACATACTCGGAGGCTCTAACAAAAAACTTACCAAAACAACAGAGGCTCCCAAAGCAGACATCCAAAAATCCACCACCTCAAAACAAAACACATGCAACACATACTTCAATAAATCAGTGTGTCGACCAATCGCAGCCGTTAAGGCCAAACACCTTGCCTGATACACTAGTAATAGGTGACTCCATAGTCAGACACACTGATGTCCCACTGACCAGGCTCAACAAGGAGAAGGTGACTGTGAGCTGTCTATCGGGGGCTAGGATCCGCCACATAACACACGCACTCAGGTCACTCCAAAGCAAGTACAAATATAACTCCGTCATTGTCCATGCTGGTGTGAATGACCTGAGACGTACCTCCCTGGACTACATGAAAAGAGACATAGAGGAGCTCTCTGATTATGTAGCCCAGGCTGGTATGACCCTGACCCTGTGCAGCATCTTGCCCTCACCAAGAATGATACCACAATACAAAGATAAGATGATCAGCTTTAACAATTGGCTCGAGTACTGGTGTCATTCCAAGGGGATCCAATGTCTGTCTGCCTGGGATGATATGTTGGACAAGCCATGCTGCTTCGCAAGGGATGGCTTACACCTGTCACCACTGGGCTTCTGGATATTGGCTAAGGCTCTTGCCACCCCCATATTGCCTTTTTTAGGCAAGGCTCAAAAGACAAACCCACCTCCTTAGAAAACAAAAATGGAAAAAAACTAAGGGTAATGCTGCTCAACGCCAGAAGTCTAAATCTCAAGATGCAGGCACTTGATGCACTCCTCAGCATGGAGAACATCGACATCTGTGCAGTAACTGAAAACCCGGGCCGAACCACAAAGGGAGGGGGAGTGTCCATATTCATAAAGGACACCCACACCTCCAGGTTAGTAGCAACACATGAAGCATCAGAGACCATACAGGTGCAACTAACCATAGGCAAAACTGCTATACAACTGGTAGCATGTTACAGACCACACTCCCAATCTCAAGAACCCCACTCAGCCTTCCTGAAGACATTGGAGGATATGAATGTATCACAAAATACCATCATACTGGGAGACTTCAACTACCCAAACATAGATTGGGTACATTATTCTAGCCCTAATACCCTAGACCAAAGGTTCCTGAAATTCATAAATTCAAATGCACTGGAACAACTAGTCACCTCTCCCACTAGGGGAGATAATATACTAGACCTGATCATCACAAACATGGGGACAAAATGCTCCACACAGGAAGTATACCCCTCACTAGTGAGATCTGACCACAAACTAATCACCCTGGATATACATATCCCTCCTCCACCCCCAGCACAAAAGACCACAGTGAAAAACTTCTCAAAAGCAGACTTCACTCTTCTTAAGACGGAGATGGTATTCTTTAAGCCCACTGTGCCAGTGGATACCACATCCCGCAATGCCAAATCCTTCACAAATGCTTTCTATGGACATATCCAAGAATGCATGGATCATGCAATCCCAAACAAATCCAAGTCCCTCCCCACCAAATGTAAGCATCCTGTCTGGTGGACCTCAGCCATAAACAAATTGTATAACAAAAGAAGGAAGCTACTGCACGTCAGAGCGAAATCCCACGAAGGGAAGACGTCTCTGATCAACATTAGCAGAAATATTCTTCAAACCCACGATGTATAACGGGTGAAAGCGTTAAGTCTTTTTATGGTTATTTATATGTATTGAAGAGTTCGTTTTTTTGTGGTTTTAATAAATGAGTTCATGATCCGGTCTTGGTTCCTGGCTGTAATTTACAAGTTTGCTTGGCCGTACACATTTGTTTAGTCCTTCTTCAGCTATGTTAGAAACCTGGGCGGAAACCCTCAGATATGCTCAGAGTTGGTTCACAACAACAAAAAATACACTGAACCCACAGATATTGCTAACATTCTGGTTGACAGGTTCAGTGCAAATTTCTCGCCTCCTTCTCCCCCAAAAGAAGAAATACTTATCCCAGCTGAATGTAATCTCCCTGTCATCTCAGATGTCCAAGTGAGAACTGCCCTAAACAAAGCAAAAAACACAGCATCAATGGGACCTGATGGTATCCCGGGGTACGTGTTACGTGAACTCCAAGAAGAGCTAAACCCACACATAAAAATGCTATTTAACCTTAGCCTTACTTCGGGATATGTACCTGTACATTGGCGTACAGCAACAGTGGTCCCACTCCACAAGGGAGGTGCCTCTACAGACCCTGGAAACTACCGCCCCATAAGCTTAACTAGCCTGGTATGCAAAGCTATGGAAAGAATCATTATGGAACTCATAAACAGAGACATAGGGGACCTACAGACACTTGACCCCACCCAGTTTGGCTTTGTGAAGGGCAGATCCTGCCTTTTAAACCTGGTTGACTTTTTCGAAACAGTCACTAGAGCCATTGATGAGGGCAAATCAGTCCATACAGCATACCTGGACATGGCTAAGGCCTTCGACACAATACCCCACTCAGGCATCATAGATAAGCTAAACAGCTTAAAAGTAAACCCTTATGTCACTAGATGGGTTGCAAACTGGCTAAAGGACAGAACCCATAAAGTTAAAATCGCTGGAGCAATGTCAGACTCAAAGCCAGTCACAAGTGGTGTCCCACAGGGATCTGTCCTGGGACCCCTCTTGTTCGGCATTTATTTCTCAGATGTTAAAGCAAACATGGGAGGGCTGTGGCTGACAAAGTTCGCAGATGACTACAAACTAGGCGCCATAGTCGATACACCAGCAGACACACACATCCTACAAAAAGGCCTCACTGAAATGGACAACTGGTGCCGCAGTCACGGCCTTAAACTAAATGCCAAAAAATGTTTAGTCATCCCTTTTGGAAAAAACAAAGTACCCACAAATTATCACATAGACAGAAACCCACTGAGTACAGAAAAAGTAATCAGAGACCTAGGGACCCACGTAGACAGTGACCACTCATTTGACACCCACATTGCCAAAGTGGTTAGAAAAACATTCTACCTTGCACACCTCATCATGAAGATCCAAGGATGTCATTGTACCCCTATATTCCTCCCTCATCAGACTCATGATTGAGTACAATGCCCCATTTGGTATGTACCTCACCCGGCACTTGCAACAGCTGGAGAGACCACAAAAGTACCTCACCAAAAGGATCAAGGGTCTCCAACATATATCTTATTCCGCCAGACTAAAGAAACTTCAGCTCTATTCAGTAGCATACCGCCTGCTCAGAGGTGATCTCTGCCTGACGTACAAGGCCATGTCCAATCAGGATTTGATGGACATGCTCCACCTCAAAAAATCCAAATCCATCAGGACCATGAGAGCTAAAGACTTAAACCTCGGCACAAGTATGAATAGGACATGCTGGAGGGATAGATTCATAACCCAGAGGCTTCCCATGCTTTGGAACAGGATCCCAGTTCGTATTAGGCAGAGCCCCTCACTGACTCTCTTCAAGAGAAATCTTGATGAGTGGATGGGAGATCGAAAGTTTACCCCAGGGGTCACATCTGTGTCACTGCTAGACAGGGGCACAGTAAACTAATTCTATTATATAAGGGGACCTTCATTGTGTCACTACTAGACAGAGGCACAGTATTCTAGATTTACTCTGTACATTTTTGTACCATTTCATGGGGTGGCAAAAGCCACATCACTATGGCTAGGCTTACAAATGCCCCAGGGCAGATAGCCTAGTACTATACTATGAAACTATGAAACTATGTGACTATTACATGCATTGTGGGATATAATTCTGTCATACGGTCGCTAGATATTTACATTTATCGTGGTTTTGTTATGGACACATCTGCCCAGCTGTGTACTCTCCCTCACAATGTGGGACAGCTGGTGACCCTGACCATTGGGTTGGACGTAGCTATTGGCGGCGCACTAACATGATGCATTTCACTTCCACTTGGTATAACTATCTACACTGCGTTGGACTATGGGCACACGGTTTTCAATGTCATTTGTTCAAGGGATGGGGACCCGTTATTCCCTACCGTGCATTTGTGTTTTCTTCTTCATTTTGTGTTCGCAGGAACTGTCTTGCATGCTTTGCATACGTTTCAGTATCCATGGACACTGACAGATGTGATTACTATTGCATGCAAATTGTTATATGCAAGCATTTTAGGTTGCACGTCGACAGCTGACATTTCCACACCTCTGTGCGGCACTTCGACACGCCCTATGGACTCATGCTCATTTCCTATGCACGTGGCTATGGTGGCAGCACGCCTTCATTAATATGCATTTGGTGCTACTGTGCCATCTTCATGCCACACAGTCGGTGCAAGCCTAACGCCGGCCTTGCGCCGAGCTTCACGAATCCCAGGGTCTCTCTCTCTCTCCCTCTATAGATATATATATATATATATATATATATATATATATATATATATATATATATCGTTTCATTACTTATTACCTGAGACATTAAATTATCATTCAGTAAACTAATAACCTGTAAATATGATATAAAACACTTTCATACTGATATTCTCTATTTGCAAATATATTAATTGTACAGTTAGCTTCATGTAAGAAATTCTCACATTTATAACACAGTCAGCATATCCTGATAAGTTTATCATTTGTCAGAACATCAACCACATGCACAGGGTGAAAAGTATGACCACATAAAATATTTATACAAGCAGTGTTTTTTCTATGCAACCTAGTCACAATATTTTCCCATTACAACCTATTAAAAAGATGTCTAAAAAATTCAGCTTTTTTTCAAAACAGGCTCCACACTTAAAGGTGGGGCCAACTTTATTAGTGGGTAAATCCCTAATAACATCTTCCACTAGTTTATATCTCCCTCAGGTATATAAAATTATGATGTTATTTTTATATGCCAAGGGGTATGGACTATTGGATAGCTCATACTCATTGGAACAAAAGATAAAACAAATCTCAGCACCTTTAACTTTTTTGCAATAAGCATAATAGCAGTAAGGTTAAATATTCTGTTCACAGTATAGGATATCTCTGTCTTACTTGAAAATTGTCTACACATCTAACTCACTAACTGGGTAAGCTACAAAACTGGTTTGCAACAAACAACTGCCTCACAGGCTTTAAAACTTTGAAGTGCATCAGGTTGTCCAGTGATTGTCTCCAGACCTGTATGACTCTCTTACTACCTAGTTGCCAGTCTTTGTGATCTCTTAAGGCCTTCATTATAGCCAAAATCTGCAGGTACACATTCTCCTCCATCTGCCATTTCACTGGTCAATACAGAACCCTTATTCCCATTCTTATTGGTTGCAGATGAATTATGTGATTTGAAATGGTAAGCATTCAATGCATTATGGGGCCAGATTGATTACACAGTTGTTCTCAGTCTAAGTGACTTACTTCAGTGTAAGCCTTTCTTGATTCCGAAAGACATGCTCTTGGTGTGATTTATTCAGTGTAAGGCCTATCTATAAACAGGCTTACACTGGGGGCCAAATTCCAAAAGACCTGATCTCAGTATAAGTGACTTTTTGGCAGTGTAATACACTGGAGTAAGTCACTTACACTGAGAGCAAGTCTTTTGAAATTGGACCTAATACCTTTCTGTCACAGATTTGTTTTTTTATTTTCCCCTAGGGATGCATCATGATGGTTAACTTCAAACAAAACCTGGATGAATTCCACTTTCAGAAAAAAACATTAGTTATTGGTTGTGGAGCCAGATTATGACTCATTTTTTTCTCACCAAGGATAATATTATCACGGTATACATTCTTAATACTAGGGGCGATTTTGTGGATTTCTCACTGTAAACTGATTAGTAATAAGAGCACACTGAGCCCTCTTCTGAAATTATTTTTCACCTGCAGCAAAGTCTATAACCACTGACTTTTATTTCAATAATAAGTAATAAAGGAGGCAATTTTTATGATGATCTTACAGCTTAAAGATGAACGCCAAATGTTCACTTTAAACAGCTTCTAAACAATGCTTTTGTTTTCTATTTGGGATACGAGTCATACTGCAAATTATGCATAAACAGTGCTGGACTAAATTTTAGTTTCTTATAGCTTCATGCAAAGATGTTGGTATTCCCAAATTGCTTTTCTTTTATACAGGGTACTAGATTAAGCAATAGGGCAACAGAAGGTCCAGGCTTGTCTGTGAAATACTAATGATTGGCACTAATTCATGTGGTCATTAATTCAGCTGCAAGACATTTCCATAGAAGGTCAAGTTGAATTGCTGGAATATTCCCCTTTCTTCATAATGGTGCAAGGTGTGGGGTGGTGTAGTCCCCATATCATGGGATGGGTGGCTTGCCCCTGTAAAATACACTTATGTGTTTTTTTAAATTGCAAAGTCATTTGCACCCAACCTAGTCACTTGCTGTCTCCTTAGTTTTGATGTATGACTAAGCACTGACAGTATCTTACAATAAATATTATGTGATACAGAAGAAGGTATAATCTGCTGCTTGACCTTATTAATAAATAGTTCATTGTGAGCTCATGAGTCCATCCAGCAAACTTTGTTAATAGCTGCATTTTTCCATGTTTTCACTAAAAAAGAGAAACAGTAATTACATTTTTGTGTTATTAATGTCATTGTTGAGACCTTGAAGAGTTCCTCAAAGACATGATTATCTGTTGATTAAAGTGAACAAACCTAATAGTGATTTATCAGCACAACAGATAATTTCAATAAAGCTTCACTTTATTATAAGACCATAACAGATATTCAAAAAATGAACCTAGAAGATCATATTTCAAACAATTGCTGCTAATTCATGAATATTATTGAAGGTAGGGGTAAGATATACATTGACCAAATATTAAGCTTCATAGTCTGTATGTGGGAGTTCCTCTAAAGGGTAACTGACACACAAGTAACAGTATTGTAAGCATCACTTAGACCTTAACCATACCATCACCTGCATTTATTTTCTACTTTCTGTTTGAATTTTTGGTCATAAATTTAGCCATTTGCTCATTGACATTGCAAATAAAACAATGTGAAACAGTGTTTCTCATATGTTAAAGGTGAAAAAAAAAACTTCATGAATTCAGTATCAAGAGGGGCTGACAATCAGATAAATCCTGTAATTTACTATCTACACATAGATCAGAAAGTTTAGGACTAGAAAATTAGGATAAGACAGCATAAAGCAAAAGAAAATTTGAATTTAAACTTAAAATTATAAAGACTGGGCTGCTGCCCAACAGCTATATATCTATTTCTAGGAAAAAGCACCAATAATTATAGAGATGAGGACACACTTTGATATAAATTCCACTTGGGGATTATTTTAAATTCCCAGGTAGTTGGCACATTTTAGCATGAAAAATGGCTAAAAGACTGATATTGTGCAAAAATAAGAGTGATTCCTCAGTTTTAGACCTGGTAGGAACCTACGTTCTCTTGCTATATTATCTGACTGCAGCAGGGAGAGTGCTGCATTATAATACTAATATAAAAGAGAATGTTTTTAGTTATATATTTTTCAATATTTGTTAACCCCGTAGGTGGGTTTATCTCTTGGCCCTTTTCAGTCATAACCTGGGCCAAACATGGCAACAGTAAGACAGACAAATAATTCATGATCAACCACATAGAACAGTTCACATTGTATATTGAAGATGACATTAGAAAATTAGATGTATGGTCTTTCTGAATACTCACATAATTGTTATTGAATAGAACAACAACTTAAACATTAATCCATTCCTTACTTAGGTGCCCAGGTGCCATATCTTGGGGGTATGACATAAATAGTATGTATACGATTCTGTAGCAACCATTCTTCTAAAAATTGTTTGGCAGGCAAAAATGAATCAAAATGTCATCTGTTAATTGTACAAGCATTTTAAGGAATAAAGTAAATGCGGTACAGTACAATTTCTTTCAAACATTAACTTAGCTATGTCAGTAAAGTAGAAATTTAGTTCATCTGCTCAGATCTGACATCAATTGGTGTTTAAGGACTCTTGTTTCCAAGACCTAAAAATCATGGTTGAGATAAACATCTAAATATTTAAGGCTAAGAGAGATCACCCATTTCTAAGATGAGAATAATTACTTGAAAGCAAAAGGAGGTGCAGAGGCAAAAAATAATACCTGATAAAAATTTAAGTGCAATCTGAAAGTTTGTTGTAGATATCAATAAACACTAAAGCAATGACAAGATAAGATAGTAAATAACTCTGATTAAGTAAAAATCTTACCATAAGCCAAACATTGATTAACTACAGGCACTGCCCTGATTTGGTAACTGATTTTGAACCTTTGTTTCATAGGCTCCAGCTCTAAATTAAGTAAAATAGGGGATAGCAAGCACCCTTTTCTGTTCCCGAAAACAAATTAAAGGAATTAAAAAAAAACATTTTTTGCCATTAAAGCAAACTTTGTATATTCTTTTTTTCAAATTCATAATGTGAGTGGGTAAGCCTAAAACTGACACAACTGACCCAAAGGGTTTTCCTATATGTATGATGTAAAAACCCACAAGAACTTGATTTATTGGGCTGTATCCTTTAACAAATCTATCTTGGTCTGAACCCAATAATTTCTTCTGTATCTTTTCTAAATAGAAAGCAAAAATGTTGGCAATGACATTGAGTTCCATATTTATTAAGCATGGACCATGCAATGATGGAAGGGATGAGTCCTCAAAGAAAATGTTGAATTACAATGATGGACACTACAAATGATGATTGCTAAGAGTAGACAGAAGATTTTTGTTGAAAGGAAATGTAATGAGCAAGCCTAAAATTATTTTCAAGCTTTTTATACAGCTAATCACTCACATTGTCTGAGTCCAGTGCTTTTTTATATGTTAATTAATTATAGAGGTAACATTGTCAATTGAAATGGAAGAATCAAGAAAATTAGCCCTGTTTTTCAGTATGGCATGTATATTATGAACAATAGACTGATCTCAATATTTAGAGTTACAAGACTTGTTTAGTTTCTTATAATATTTGCCAAAGTCTTCAGGAACAGCTCTAGGACTGGTTAGATGAGTCCTAGGAGTATGACTCTAAAAGATAAGATATCTGTTGGTTCTTCTCTATACATTGTCATAGTCTAGCTAATAATTTACTATTGGTTTTCCAAAATGTTTGCAAATTGCTTTATGCTTAATATTATTGAATTACAGTGGTTTATCCTAGAGGATCTGTTATTTCACAAAAAAACTGTTCAAACATTTGTTGGAAGTGAGTGGAAAAATACTGATCTCACTGTTACTGTGCTTCATGAAATTTTCTAAGACAATTTTGGTTTTGATATAATGCTTATTAAAGCTGTCAGGTACCAATCATTCACATAGTTTTAGCAGTCACTCATCAAGATTCTGGCTCAGTATGAGGGATATCACTAATGGCATCAAAGTCTAATATTGGTGCTATCCACAATATCATTACACTTTTCATTTTCATAATGAAGGAAAAGATCACACAGGATTTATCCTTGTTGATGGCAAAAAGGCGTAACTACTCTAAAATTCAGGACTATAATCAACAAATCTTAGAGGGTGAAGTATAAACTGTTACAAAGTAGCCAAAACAGGGAATGACTTTGCAGAAAAAAATCCATCTGAAAGACAGCAACACATTGGATGTCTTAAGTGTACACTACTTACACATTGCATGCCTTATTTTCCAGTGTCCCATAGAAGGGTACATCAGCATTCTGATAATATTTAGCAAGTCTGGTCCCTATACATTCATCTCTGAGCTGAGGGCTGCATTTTGGCTCAAGCATAATAACAGTTTGAACATTTCCTTTTGATATTAAATCTCTCAAATTCAAGCTTGGTACTAAAAGAAGGAAATATGTGCTGGTCTGTAAGAAGAAAGGAGGATGGTAGTGGTGTCACAGATGGACAGCATTTTACCTAAAGTGATTTTTATTTCAACATCTCTACTAATAACTTCTCAAAATCACCTGTGTAGTCTATTAAGAACCAAAACAGTTGTAGAGTTAGCTTGTCTACCTACCAAAATTGTAAAAAAAGGGGGTACTGTTTCCATTTTAGAAAGCCTTCTTTATCTGCTATGATAATTTGTTTATTGAGCAAACCATATGGCAATCTGCAAGACTCTGTGCAAATATCTGAACTGTGTTCTTGAGTTTTTGTTTGTTAAGCTACTAGTATTAGTTAATAAGCGTTTAATGTAAATCATCGTTCAAATAATATTGTGGGTGTTGTGACACACAGACCAGTAACTAGTGTTAACAGCAAGTGAAATAACACTAACAAACTGTTTACAAGAGATGGGGCCAAAAGTACCCAAGGTGGTAATGCAAAAGACAAGGAATGTGGGTTAGATCATAAGGCCCATGCTGGAGCATGATAGTAATATCCCCAGATCCCAAATCCATCCAGATAAATCAGGCTTATCCCTCAAAAGAGAATCATCTGTTCATCTGGGGGAAAGAAACAAGCATGGGGTACAGTTCCACTTAATCAGGCCTCAAGAAATTTTCACTGCTAATACTAGATGCCTTGAAACAAAAATATAATAAGCAAAATTGTGCATTGCACTAGTTTGCTTACTGTATGTATTTAGCCAGCATGGGATACTGTGTCATTATATGTTGTTTAAATACATAAATGAGAAAAAATGTCCCAGCAAAAGGGTAAGCAAAGTAATTGAAATTGTACATCTTGGTGGTGTCACATATTAAGACAAAAATTATGCAGATAATAATACTATTAATCCCATCACTTAAGCATTATATTTTATGATTTTCTTCTTTTCCATAAAGCTTAAGTTCTTCATCTATGTTATGCTGAATTGCACATCACCTTAACAGGGACACTAAGTGTTTAGCTACTGTTTTAGGTGCAGTATGTCCACAGCTGTAAACCTGTATCTGTCTTGTATACACACATTACTCCACAGTAATGGAGAACATCACTTGGATAAACTTGAAAACAATTTGCACTGGTATCTTGTGGGCAAATAAACCAGTCTGGACTCCAAAAACAACTTAAAAATGCTAAATGTAATCCTCTAGATCGTTTAGCACTTTCATCCAATATAAAATACTCTTGACTTCATCAGAACTATCAAAGTCTAAAAGAGCAAATATTTAAATAACATCCATCCTTGCAAAGTGGCACATTAATTATTACTTCTAATAGCAAACAGCTATCCATATTAAAACCATATAAATCCAGAGACATCAAATAAATCAATGAAACTTCATCATATTCAGTGTTAACATTTCTGACAAATACATATGAGGTATAACTGCCATCTATATATGTAATGTCACCCTCATCCAATTAGTTAAATGATGAAATAATAAAATACAAAACATGATAAATCCACTAAATATACCTACCCTTAGGTGCACTCATTCTCTTCTAAATAATGAATGTATACTTAAATAACTAAAATATGATGAATCTCTCAAGGTTTGTAACAAAGAATAAATATGTTAAGCTTTATAATCAACTAATGTGTTTTCAAACATGTTTTCACAGTTTTAAGAAAGAGTTAATAAATAAATAATTGTTTAACCCATGTGGAGAGGTGGGATTTAATCTTAACTGCCAAATTAGCTCTCTGTATTCTGTTCTAGTCTCCCAGTGTCCACCTCGCTGATCATACTTAACAATTTCCTGTTTCCCAAAACCGAATTGTTTAAATTTCTTTCAAACCTAGGACTGTTTATATAGTGCACTGTTGACATTCTGTTTTTCTAAATCATGACAGAGCTCATATATTCATTTACTTATCACCCTCTTGGTTTTGCCAATATAACATGATGTATAACCACAGCACTTTGAGATATAAACTACTCCTGTAGTCCACAGGTGCCTTTTTTGAATATTTATATTTATGGAACAAAAGTTATCTAACACTATATGATCTTCCTTCAAAATATAGAAGCACTGTTTAAAAAAT
The DNA here is from genome assembly GCF_019279795.1 of Protopterus annectens. Classification (NCBI taxonomy): domain Eukaryota; kingdom Metazoa; phylum Chordata; order Ceratodontiformes; family Protopteridae; genus Protopterus; species Protopterus annectens. The sequence continues at coordinate 350,887,168 of NC_056727.1, forward strand.
CCACTACTTGTGTTCCACTTTCATGTGAATCTTCACCTATGCATTTAATATTTATTTCTAGTGTATTTTTGAAGTTTCTCCTTGTTTTATAGACAAAGTTTGGTTTGTCACCCGCTACTTGAAATATATCTTCATTAGTTTTTAAAATGCTCCAGTTTTTCTTTAAAATATCTTTAATGTGATAGGAGTCCTTATTATATTCTACAACCAATGATCTAACATCATTTTGGAGTTACAGATTAGTGGCATTATGTAACATCTGCTTGTCTCCTTCAGGTATCCCAAACACGGGGGCAAACCTTTTTCCCCACTCGGAGGCTACACTGCTACTGATATCTACAAATTCAATATTAAACAACCCTCTCAAAAAACATCTTATCTAACTTTTCACTCTATTTCAAACAACTCATACTTTGTAATCATCCTAGTTAATCTCATAAATTACCCTTTAACCAGACGTTTCTTGTATATTCTTGTTAGGCTTGCTCAGCAGGATAATAAAACCAAAATAAAGTAAATCCACCAATATGACTTTCAGTGGCTTGGAAATAAAGCCAAAATTCTACCAACTAGGAATGAATAAATTTAATGAATCCCACATAAAAAAGAAAGAGGTTAGCACTTTTGTCCAAATCCTTAATTCAGCCAAGCAGAGCCACACCCAGCATAAGGTAACCTAGGTAGCTGCCAAGGGCCTGCTGCTGGCTGGTGGGAGGGGGCCCCCACTTATAAAAGAAAAAAAGAAAAATGTTCCACTTTAAAATACAGTTGCTGCCACTTTAAGAAATGCTCTGTGGATGTACAGTTTAACTGGTGTCAGCATGTAGTATGTAACCCCAGCATCTGGCTGGTGTAAAGGAAGGAATTTATTTATAATAAATAAGAGCATCATCATATGAGCCATGTTCTTTGGATGTGAATGTTGGCTTCCTCTTTCTGTTGAATGTTGCTAGTGTGCATATTATTTCACTATGAATAAACTAGATAGCATGAAGTGCGTGAATTCAATGTTAATATTATAACTATGAATACAATTTTCATTTAGCTTGTTTTTTGCTGGAACACAAGTATGAAATGCAATGTTTTTGGGTTACAACAGCTTGCATAGCACTAGCACAGATGAATAAGGCTATGAGCTATTCAAGAGCTTGCTTCCTGTAGTACATGGCTTGAGTCCCTCAGCCTTCATTTGTCTTCTTTGTGACTATGCCAAGTTACTCCACCAGGCAGTCCTAATGGGCTGCTCCTGAAAAGAGACATTTGTGTCCAGTGAGGTGTCCCAGGTTGTTAGAAAATGCATTGCACATTTCTCTTTTGAATTCCTGCACCCTTCACGTAGACACTGATTCACTATATGATATTTGAATATGAATCCCACTATATGATATATACTTATATATATATATATAAGATATATACTTCACTATATGATATTTGAATATGAATCCCAGCATGTTTCTTATACTTTATTGGGCTGCCAGATGTATTTTCACTAAATGTGAGTTTCAAGGGAAAATAAGTTTACTGTTTCTCATGCTACATTTGATTTCAATGTAAGCGTGTTTGTTTTGTTTAGAAATACCTTTCAGTGTTTTTTTCTGTAAAATTTTAAATAAAATTTTTAAATAAAATTCAGATCTTTCTGATAATTGTAGAAGTAAAGATGAAACATGTACACTGACAGGTTTGAACAGTGTTTATGGTAACTGGGGAGAGACATTCAAGTAATTTGCATGGCTGATGGGGTCTGGTTCATTACCAGGCATATGGCCCCATACAAAAATGCAACTGGTGAGAAATGTTCATTCTACATTGAGCTTGAACTATGGTAGTCACGTCTGGCGTTTGTGGTGAGGGAGTGCACTTATGAGCTCAAATGTGGGGTGTTCAGGAGTCCAAAGTCTTTATTGGAATTTTAGTTAAGGAGCATGGGCCCAGGTTGCTGCAGCGGGACTATTCAAGCTCAGAATACAAGTTTGAAGCCTGTAATAGTATTGCCAGGACTTTGACCAGTGCTACAGGTATCCTCCTCACTGGTGAACAATGCTGACATCATTTTGATGACCTGGAAGCAGGATAATCTTGACCATTGGATCTGGAATTTAGTACAGGGACACTCCACAGATGTGTAAGTATTAATTACAGTGACTAATTGTAAGAGTTAAAAGATTAATATAGTCAACACTGGTATTCATAATGGCATTCTGTTCTGTTTTTTCACAGTTGCCACAGAGTGAGCATCGAATGCGAGATCCCATGCAGTGCATTTGTCAAGGATGCGAGAAGCATGTGGTATGTATGCATCAGAACAGTACTGTTATTGTAGCATTAAAAGTTAAGGATAGCTTAGTTGGTATTTAATACAGTTGTATCAAACTGAGCATGCATATCTCAACTGCAAAATAAAGTAGTATGCCGTAGTCTGTAGTAAAAAGCAATAGTTCCACATTCTCAAATAACAGTGAGCATGCATCTCTAAACTGTAAAGGGAAAGTATGGATGCAGTAGTCTGTAGGACAAAATAACAGTACAGTATTAGAGAGCAGTCAGCAGTTGTGGGTTCAAAAATGACACTTCCTAAATATACGATACTGTTAGGTTTTCATCATTATTACAGTCTAACTTCAGACCTCTATACCAGTGGCACAAATGGCCTGCTGTAAACTGTAATCAGTATAATGTGGACACACATATATGCAATATATGCACACATTAAGGATTGCTAGCTGAAATCTGTACTTTAGTGTGCATTTGTTATGAACTGGGAGGTCTTAAAAGTAATAAAGTAATTTGTTAGGCGGTTGTAGTGTTAAAAGTAAAGGTAACGGAACGGAGTCAAATAATTGTATCAAGGTTTTGTATGTCACATATGAAGTTACTAATGTTCTCCCATTTTTCTCTCATCCCAACACTTATCTTCTCTTTGATTTATTTTTTCCCCACAGCACAGGGTAGGCCTGTCCCATAGGAACCTTCTTCCCCCACTCCACCTGCTACAGCACTACTTCCCCAGCATATCTGGTACGTGACCTGGTATCATTCCCTCTGCTGCCTCTGTACTACTTGGCCCCTCAGGTAGTTTTACCCTGGAGGATAGGCCTGTGGCTCCCTCTGGGATGAGTGGTGGAGGTGGTGACTTTATCACCCAAGAACAACTGCCAGGGATGGTGCATAGGACTCTGCAGGTCAACTTATAATGGATGACATCAGTAGTATAGTTAGATCATGCCCTTAGTTTGCAATGTTTTATGTAATACAAAGGAAATGAACAATAAACACCAATAAGAAAGAATCATATATACAGTTCCATAACACAGTAAGCAGTGGATTTGTGCAATGGTTAACAAGGTGTATATGCATGTGAATTACACCTGTTTGCATGTAGGTAAGCAGTGCGCAAAAGCAAGCTGCATTGCTAACATCTGACAAGGAGAGTGCAACAGTATCACATGCATAGGCAGTTGTGTTATGTGTTATTCGCAAAACTTAAAGCCATGCCAGTTCAGATAGCAAGAATACATTTACAGGACTATAGTGCACATTATACCTGCAGTCATACATTTGATCATAAATGTGGTAATACATAGATTACTCCATCAGCAAAAGTAATATTATATGGAATATGAGGTATTAGAACCCAAGAACATGTGTATGGCAGCCCTACACTTACAACTGTTGCCACAAGAATGTTGAGGAAACAGTTGTCTATGTTGCGCTTCATTGCTATAAACTGCAATGTCACATCAGTAAAATAAGGTTTGCACAATATGTACTAGAACCCAATACCATCTATACCCCAGGCCAGGTTTTCACGATGGCCAGTGACATTCATTGAATGTATCCAGTTTCTATTTTCAGCTGTCTGCTTCCTAGGTGCTCCACCAAACCAGAAACTTATTTGCTCCCTGCTTCCACTGTTTGCGCTGTACAGCATATTATGCAAAAAGTGCAATTAAAAACAAGAAGAATAAGAAAAAACTTAATAATGGACCCATATAAGTAAAATAAGTGTCTGCTGTCACAAGTTAAGGTACTTTCTGTACAAATCCAACACTATTTACTTGATTAGTGCACCAAGTTAAGAAATACAAGGATATGCAATATTATTAAATAGTTCATTCTTGGTTCAGGACTGACCTTGCAAATGCAGCAGTTGGCACAACTTTATTATAGGGCTAAAATGTCCTTGTCTCTACTCCCATGGTATTAAAGTATTCAGGAAAAAAATGATTGGAGGCTACATGGATGTTTTATAGCTTGTTTAATAGCTCCACCATACTGAAAATCACCTGCTTATGTGTAATTAGCACCTATGAAAAACATCGGCTGCTTAACTGAATATATTAACTCCAGTGGTGCTCATTAGTGCACAGTGCACACCTCCACACCTCTATATGCATCTACGCTTAAATAATGTAAACACCGGTAATCTTGTTATTACTTTCCTCTGTTTCTTTGATATTGCGCAACCATGCAGCTCAAAAAGTGAAAGAAAGGTTGCAGACCCTGTGCTAGAACCCATGACTATCTATAATCCAGCTATACATACAGACATGGCTGTGTGACAAGTACAGAGAAACCTGACATTCATTCCTACATTATCTGTGGCTGCTATAATCATCGCATCGCACAAACAATGACAAAAAAATTTTAAAAAGTACTTAAAACGGACAGAGATGACACATTTTAACAAACAATAAAGAGAATGAAACAGAGCGTATAAATTGTGCACTGCTTACATGCATTTTCACATTTCGCATACCTATATATACACCTCTGTAAGTGTAATCTGACACACCTCCCTGATGTCATGATTCTCTGTTGCCATCCATTGAAAACTAACACTATGGAAGTGCCTACACAAAGTGAACACCCCCACATGGTTACAACTTTTTTGGATTCAGCAATTCTAATGTGTTTTAACCTCATTTGCATCTTCACCATGCTGATAGCCCTGAATCTACACATTTAGTAACTGCGTAGGCAGGGAAAAATGAAGGGAAGCCCAATGTTGTACACACAGGGGAGAGTATTACTTCGCTATATATCTGCACAGAGGAATACAGGTTTTGATAAAATTTGACTGTATTCCATCAGATACATACTGCATATGCTTACATGACAGTATGAATAGTCTGTTTCATGGGGTTTACACATTTAGCTATCTACATTAGTTATAAGTATATTCTTCATTTAGGGTGGGAGAGCAAAGCTGCATTTATGTCATGGCACTTAAAAAGGACTGTTACTATTGTTACTATACTTTTGTAGTATCCACTCAGTCTAATAATGTCATAGTTTGTCTGCTGTTAAATGTTAAAGTCAGTTCTGTTCAAATCTAATCACTTTTACTTGCTCTTTTTTCTGTGTAGCCTTCTTTCCATGTCTGTATTCAAAACATTTTTGAATATACGGGCAACATAAGCAAGGAGCCTACACTGTTGTTTACAGCTTGTTGAATCGCTCCACCGTGTTGGTTTACTACATTAGCATCCAATTCAGCTACTTCTGCTGTAATTTGCATGCCATGGAAATTTCCATGTTTGCTCATGAGTGCATGTCGCTAAACAAAGTTTACTTAATCTAAAAATATTCACAGCCATGTGAGCATCATGCTGCGATGCTCACACAGCCAAAAATGACAGTGTAGGCTTTATTGAATCCCCCCAATGTCTTTGTTTTATTCATTGTATGAAGGAGTGAATTAATTCATTAATAGGCCTGGATTGTATAGACTGGACATGTTGCATTTTAGCAATATAGTTTTTACAGCACATTTTCAGCCTCCAGCAACTGCAAATGTTTGACATTCATCAGGCTAAACAGTCTGCATTATTTGGAGTGATGATCAGAACCATCTGATCTTCAGCATCAATTATGTAGTCATGATTACATATTATTGAGATACAGTCTTCTGTTTTATTGTAAAGAATTTTAGCATTTAGTTAAAAACTCTTAGTCTGTCCGTGAGCACAGAAGACTAAAGCTTTGACTTGTTAACGAGCTGCTTCTTATGCCAAGGGTATAGGGTTTGAATATTTCCATCTTCATTTACCTACTGTATGACACTGAGTGAGGCACTTAACCAGGCAGTGCTCTAGAGTAATTGGGAATTTGTGCTAGGCTTCTTAATGATTGCTAGGACTGCATGAATAGTAACAATGAATCTGTTGTTGTTTGCCAGCCATTCCCTTTTCCATAGCTGATCTAATTCTGGAAATATTGTGGCAATATCATCAGCACACTAATTTTTTTAATATTACTTAGGAAATTTATTCTTCAACTGCAGCAGGCACTGCATTTGTAGATGAAGCACTGAAATGCCAAGTTGTTTGCCAGCAGCAAGCTCTGCAGTAGTAATAGGTATCCTTAATGCAGAATTATTTAGATGACTTTTACTTATGTAGATATTATGCATATTGACTGATATTGGTGGATTATAATGAAAACAGTTTGAGTCGCCTTTTATGGTTTAAATGTTCTGAAATACGTAATTTTGTCATTATTGGTTCACACATTTTGTTTCACTACTTTCTGGAAAAATGTTCAATACTACACATTTAAAATGCATTCTAACAAAAGTTGCTTTATTAAACAAGGAATATAATTTAATACAATTAGGAATGTGAATCAAAGAACACATGCATTTATGCATGGTCCTAAAATGTGTACAGACAGCCCATAGTTTGGAAACAGCCTGGGAAAAAAGTACACAGTCTGCCACTGGCCAGATGCATTTTAAATGAATGTGAGTTTCAAGGGAAGAGAGAGGCTTACTGATGCTCATGTTAAGTCTGTTTTCAGTGAGAGACTGCTTTATTTAGCGAACAACCATCAGGTTTGGTGCTATAAAATTTGAAATAAAAGTTTTAAATCAAATCCAAATATCTGTCTATAATCATTGTAAAAGCAAAGAAAAAAATAGTATGCAAACTGAAGGGTTTGACCAGTATTTATGGTAATGCAGAGAGACAGGCAAGTAACGGGGCACTGGAATGGTTGTAGGTGGGAGGTGGGCTGGTCCATTACTCTGTCTAGGGTCCCATTTGACCATGATCTGGCTCTGCAGCCAAGGACTTCATCAGAACTACTGAAGCTTTATATCTAACATCTTTTGCACCAATTCTTTCGTCACTGACTCCACAAGGAATATTAATGAGCAGTAGGCAGCATTACAGGTCAATATGATGC